>NW_024068772.1:0-99007 GCF_009389715.1 Phoenix dactylifera
GAATCCCTCAAAACCCAGCGCCCGAATCCGATCGAGCCCTCATTCTGCCCTAGCTACTCCCCTATTTCTCCTCTCCGGCTTCCGTCTTCCTCCTCTCCGGCACTCCCTAACTTCCGTCTTCCTCCTCTCCGGCGCTGCCCTAGTCACCCGTCTTCTTCCTCTCCGGTGCCGACCATCCGACTCCAACCTCCTCTCTCCTCCTCCTCTCCGGCGCCAACCGACCAACCCCGACCTCCTCCACCTGAGGTATTTTTCTCCTCCTTCCTCCTCTCCTCCTTCTCGCTTGTTCTCCTCCTTCTCCGCCTCTTCTTGTTCGTGTGTTCGTGGGTGTTTTTTCTTTTTTTACAGATTCTCTAGCTTTGCCTTCGCCGAGGATCTCCTCCTCCTTCCTCCTCTCCGGCGCTGTCCGAGCAGCCCTCAAACCTCGATCGAGCGGCAACCCTGATAAGTATGATCGTTGATGCACAATGAACAATTATTTTTACTATTTTGTTGCTATTTGGCTAAGTTAAAAAATTGAGTATCAATCAGTTCTCCTAAGAGCCTATTTAGATAATCTATCAAGATTTGGACTGAATTTTCTACTGGATTTATAGGCTTGTAAGCCCATTTGAGTACCGTTTTTATCAACCCAACACTCTCCGGCCTGAATCATGTGGGACTTTTTTCCTCCTTGGAAATTAATAGGCCTAGAATCAGTTAACAAATCCAACCCCCAGCTTCCCCAAGAACCTTTAATCAAAGGAAGGAAACATCTCCAGCAACTTCCCAAGAAATCAGTAATTGCCTTACTTCAAATGAAAATTCACATATCCATACCATTGATCATGATCTCCAATATCTAAATTGCATAGAACTGAATGTTTTGAAGGCCTCTTATGCATTGATGTGAATGTCCAGAGATGCAGTTTTACCAAACAATATGTGCACTCAAGAAATTGAATTTCTTGACATAGGCATGTATGGCGTGGGTGCTAAGTGTCCAGAGTGTTTAAAAACTGTGACATGGGAACACTTGTGCAATATAATTTATAGAAATAAAAATGTATTACCTTAATATTAGCATAGTTAAGACAGTCAGTAACATTTTTTCAACAGAGAACTTATATAGGCTATAGGTTTGATACTTCACCATAAGAGCCTAGACATTTTACTAGTATTTATTTGGTAATATAGTTGAGAATTAAGTGCTGACAATTGCTATGATGTTTCTTAGATCCTCAAAAAAAAAAAAAAAAAAAAGAAACATGCAAATGCTCACACTTCTCTGAGTAGGATGCTCCATTTTTTCCAATATTGTGTTGTCTTGTGTTGGCTTGGACCTATGGAGTGATATTGAAGGTCTTCCAATTTTTAAGAGTGATTATGTTTATTTTGAATATTTTGCATGATTTTGGTGCTACAATAAGCAGAATTCAGGATCTTTCTATTTTTTCGTGACAAGAAATTGTCTACACTTTTGCTGATATGATTTTACAGTATCTTTTATGTAAAGCAAGAAAGTTAACAGGTAAGCCTCTTGTTCTTTGGCATATGTATACTTCCTCCATGGTAGTAATTGTAGATAATTGTTAGCTTCTGAACTCTATGTGGTGATGTCTGATGCACTCCCACTTGTGCTCAAGGAACAATCATAAAATATTCTCATTTACAGGTTATGTTGATTCTTGAAATGATGTATCTCATGATATGGTAGGGCTCAAGGAAAGCCAAACCAATACCGGAGCCCGTATCGATTGGCGACCAGCATGGTACGGTACGGATCCATACCATACCACGTCGATAAAATCATATTGGAATTTTGTTTAATCAATATACTAAGCAGCAATGCATGGACTTCGATATAGATGTATATTGATTCTTTTTTTTGTATACTAGGTAACAATATGCCCGAGGAGACGATTTAGAGATGTGGAGTTCCAGCATTCTCAGGTGGGATCTACTTCTGATCAGTCCCTGCAGTCCCAGCAGCCATGTGAGCACCAGCAGCACGAATCAGGATCTCAGCGTGAGCCTCCTGCTGATTGCCCGGAGGATGAGCTTCGGATCTAGGGTAATTCGATTTAAAGTTCATATTTTATGTTCATATTTGTCTTCAACTTTTTAAGACATATTTTATTTAATTTTAATAGATGGACAAGGGACGGTGAGGACGAGACGGGGACCCACTCAAGCAAAGGATGTGTGGAAGCTTCCTCCGGGTGAGAAGATCATCATCCGATGCAACGAATTGGGACAGCCCATCAATAGAGCTGGAAGTCTTCTATCAAGCTTTTAGGATCGGTTGCACGCAAGGGTCAGCTGTGTCTAACTTCTTTATTAATTTTACTTTTTTAAAATATTAATGTGATTGTTTTTTTGAGAGAGAGATATAGGAAAGAGCTACAACTCTTATTTCAGAGCGCGTCGGGGAGTCATCATCATCCGACGCGGCAGTCGCGTCGAGGCTCAGGTCTATGCCGAATTGATGGGCCCAGAATGTTATGGTCGCATGAGGGGTTATAGTGTCGGAGTCACCCACTCAGCTGTCTGCAGTGAGCCGATATACCCAAGATGCCAAATAAGGTACTAGCACTGCAGAGATTTGTAGTTTGAAGACAGAGATGGCACAGATAAAGCAGTCATATGAGACAAGGATAGAGGAGATGAGGCAGAGTCATATGACTGATATAGCGGAGTTGAAGCAGAGCCAAGAGTTGAAGTACAATCTTTGCAGGATCAGCTTGACCATATTTCATCTTTTTTGCAGAGATTTGCTTCTCCGGTACATAACTAAATCTATTTGAATATTTTATGTAATTATAATTTATTCTTGTATGAGCGTGATGACTTTCGTATTTTTAGTTTCTAAGTATTTTTTTCTTGTAGGTTGCTGATACTTCATCTACTCGTAGAGATGATGATGCCATCGACCTTGATACATGTAGATTGTATACTTAAGAATTTGAGATGTATGTTTTTAGAATATTTTTAAGTACAATATAATCAAATATGATAATATGAAATTTTGAATGAAAAGTTCTTGTTTGCGACGTGTATTTTGTTATTTATGTGATTTAGGCCCTGTTTGGGGAAACTGTTAGTAGTAAAGCTTTTGGAAGTAGAGCTGTTGGAAGTAGAGCTGTCTGAAGCAAGCGTTTATAAAAAGCTGTTTGTTGTTTGGTAACTACATTTCTAAAGTGCTGTGGCACTTTAACATGTGTTTGGTAACAAACTGAGAAAGTACTTTTGTGTGACAAAATGACCATAAAGGACATACAGTTTATCAATAGAGCATAATAAAATATAATATGTATTAATACATTATATATATGATAGTATATTATGTAATATAATATTATATTTATAGTATAATACAATAATAAATATATTAATATTATAATTATTAATGTAATTAATTTTTCATCCTTCTAATGATCATTTATCTCTCTAAAAAATAGAGAGAAAGGAAGAAGAAGATAGAGAAGGAGGGAGAGAAGGGCGGGATAAGAGTTTTGGGAAAAAAAGTGTGATTTAAATAGGGGTATTTTGGTCCAAAAAATAGCTTCCAACAAAGCTGAAAACAGCATTTTCGGAAAGCTCCAAATTGGAGCTTCTCCCCAAAAGCTGTTTTCAGCTTTCCGCAAAAGCTGAAACAGCTTTTCAAAAATTTTACCAAACATCATTTTTTATCTTAAAGTACTTTTGGAGGGCCAGAAAGTGCTTTTTAGCCCTCCAAAAGCTCCCCCAAACAGGCTTAGTGTATTTGTTTTGTTAGAATTTAATGTATACAGAGTATTAAAAATTGCTTTTACGAAAAAAAAATTTAAAAAAAAAATTTCTATTGCCGACGCTTTTAAGCATCGGAAATAGCAAGTGGCACGAAATCTGGCACGCCTTTAACGACGCTTTTAAGCGTCGGAAATAGCAAAATGGCATGAATCTGGCACGCCTTTAACGACGCTTACAGCGTCGGTCAAGAACCATAAGCCGACGCTTTTAAGCGTCGGCCTAGGTCCGACAAAAAAACCAACCGTTTGAAACGTCGGTCCAAGTTCACCGACGCTTTTAAGCGTCGGTTACCTCACGGATGAACAATGCTTAATAGTGTCGGCATAGATTGACGACGCTTTCCTGACGCGTCGGCCTAAACCGAGCCCACGCCCACCTACGCGACGTCTTACCCATGCTTTTGGGGGGCGTTCGTAGGAAATCTACCGACGCTTTTACCAAACAAAACGCCGGGAGATATCGACAGCCTGTGCATTGGAATGAGTGTCTAAAAACCTTACCGAAAGTGGTTTGCCCCAACTCATCTTCTGCTCCTGCAGTTGAACCTGTTCTAATTAAAGACAATCTATTCTTGTTTAGCTTGTTTATGAAATGTTGCTGGGTCTTGATAGTAGCTGCTTATAGGCATGATAGTGTTCTGAAGATTTTTTACAATCACATTGCATCTTAGTAGACAGCGACACATCAAATGAATCCAACTGGCCACTAAGACCACCAGATTAAAGCTCAAACAGCCATCATCGACCACTATTTTAAGTACCAGTTTGGGTACCCATACTGGCACCCAGCTGGTGCAGTATCATTATAGTACAGAATTTTGCACAGGACATACCGGGTGTTGGTTTTATTGGCAATAAAGTATTGTATGCCCAGTACAGACCAGTACTCAAAAACATGTCGCAACAACCGATGAAATGCATCCACATGAAAACATACTGAACAAAATTTCGCAGTATTTAAAAAGGATCTTAAGCATAATCGAGAAAGCGTATGTGCAGAAGGAAAAAAAAGCAACAATTTGTGCCCTTCATTTCCTCTATTCAAAGGCATGTCAACTTTAAGATGCCAAGTTCCCAACCATATTGAGTTTCAACTTGTTTCATAATCTCTTGAACAACAAAATCTCATAAACTATCAATGTTTGTAAAAATAATGTGCATATTTCGATGAACCATGATATGGTCCATAGATATTGGACAGACATTAATCGTTCTCTTCAACTGATACGGTGTTCATGGTGTTCATGCATCTAATAAGCAAGGTTTCTCCATGATGATTCCATTTATATTATCCTTAAACATTTATGATCACAATCAAATTTAGATAAAAAGCACTTTCAATTTCCTGACATATAATTGATGACCATACTATCGACAAATTAAGAGATGTGATTATAGCACAAATGCTCAAAGCGGAATTATGATGACATCCTTGACACTAGGCAAGCTCAATGGGTCCATCATGCATTTGGAGTTTCATCAACCTTGAGCAATAGGTGGATTAACAACTCTGAAAGTAAGCTTCTTGAGGCTCTCAATCCAATGGTTGAAGTATTCAGTCACAAATTTGACCCTCAAGTGTCCATGCTAGCTATCACATAACCAGTCCTTATGCTCCAATTGCTTCTCTACCTCCAACAGCAATCCTATATAAAATTATGTCTAATTGGGATGCACTTGGACTGAAACTAAACCCACAGCCACAACATGCAAATATATCAAGCTAATATTTGCTGTTCTAGATCCTGTGCTCCTCATTGCATCGAGAGATCAAGTTCTTCCATGTCGTCCTTAAATCGAATTTCTTGCTGGAGTTTGTACATTTGAAAAGGAGAAAATAGAGAAGGTATTTATCAGGTAGGAACAACGTTCACTAAAGTCCATCTTCTCCAGTGAAGTTTAAGATGTTTATTCAACACAAGATGTTAAAAAAGAGAATGACCAAAAAGGAAGTCAACGAGATCATATGGAAGCGACAAAATTAGTTGCTTACTGAAGAATGTTAAAGATACAGTAAAACCTCATTCACGATCGAGGTTTGAGAATAAAGAAATGGCAAAAGACTAGCATGAATTGCCGATGTATAAAATAAGTTAACAAGAAATTCAAAACAAATCACAGAAAATTTGGTTAAGACTGAAACTGAAAAGTTTCAATTATGCTGTCAGAGTTCGAGAAACTTTGAGACATCCTTCTCATTATCTTGGGTTAAGTCAGGACAAATGGCCAGCAATCTCTCATCACGGTCTTATATCTTAAGCCATGTTCTCAAGGTTCTCTTTCATATTCTCAACTACTATCTCCTACATCCACGATGCAGCAATCTAATACCCACCACTCACCAGCATATCCTCTTACCCAATCCTCCCAAAAGAAAAGAGCTTGCCCAACAAATCTTTATTTACTCTTTCTACTGAATATATTTATAATGCACTGGCAATTATAAGGTGCACATGTCCTTAATTCATATATGCTTTAGAACTCTCATGCATATCATAATATTCACTTATCCACACCTATGCAAGTACCAGTTACAATACTCTTCTTTCCCAGGATTCAGATGCCAGGTGGTCCAATTCTGAAAATGCAAGTTTGTAAACCCCTTCTTTTGCACAATTTCAGCTGGCAATGATCATCAAGTAATACTACTCTCCACTCCCAATTATGTTTACATTCTCATTCCTTAATATGCAATCCATTTCTTTTTTTTTTTGCATCACCTAGCATTGAATTCACATCAATTTGCTAACAAATTTCAATCATCTGGAATATGTAATCTAACATAACCATAAAAAATTAACTTAACAAACTTGAAACATATAAAACTTGTACCTCATTTAAATCCAACTGGAGAAGAAGAAGCTAGAGGAGCCTTAGATATTATTAATTGCTGAGAAAATGAATAAAAAATAATACCAACAGATAAAAAGGAAAGAAAGGAAAATCAAGAACTTTCTTATGTTTAATTGGGATAAAAAAACTGCAGTGGAATTTGTAGGCAAAATAGTCAATATATAATTGTCTCCTCCTAGTCTACTTGCCTATCTGTTATTTTCCCTTTAAAAGCCTTCTTTTGGAGAGAAAAAAATTCTAGGTTTCTTAAAGAAAAAATGTGGGTATTACTATCTACTTAAATTTGATCTTACAATTTTGTTTTTCATTACTACAGAATGGTATAGGTCATTCTCCTTCTTTCTTCTCTCTTACTTTCTTAGCAAACAAATAGGACCCTAGATTTCATATTAACCAAACAAGGGAATGGCCACCAAGTTTATATTCCATATTAGGTTGTACCAAAAAACTTCTCAAAGGACTCCCACACAGGATAAACTTTAAACAACAAGGGAATCTGTACTGTAACATGAAAATAATGGTTCTGTGAGGCTGATGATAAATATTAAAGTACAAATTAGACTGAAGATAAGTGTGCTAGAACAGGAGGCATAAGCACTCACCCATTCCAGTGGGCACAAAGATCTATAGTATCTGGCAAACTTTTGACAATCAGCAGCATCTTCACCTTTAGCCTTCAAACACCTGAATTTGCAGTTATACGTCTGGCTAATTACTTTTACAATATGAATTGGCATGGTCAATAGAAGATGCACCAAACAGACTGTAAGCGGTCAGCATGCTACTTGCATATTAAATATAGATTAAAACAACCATACTTGTGATATTCAATGTAGCGAGTAAAACAATGACTTGTCTGATTTGCTGAGGGAAAGCAAAAATCTGCTGGTGCAGTTTTCAACTCAATCTAATAAACAAGACGCAATAATATAAAAAGATTAGCATGAAATATTCACCACAGGCATTCTCATACTAAAAGAAGGAGAAGTGTTGAGATAAAGCTATCAAGCAACCTAATAGGAAACTAATGTTTAAGCACAAAAAATCAAATGAAAAAACTAGATGCAAGAAAATTTTAGAACAACATTATTAGGTACAAGTTACGTGACCATCCAAGCATCTAAGAAATTCTGAGATTGACTCGCAAGTTATGCAATTCTGAGATTATATTCACAATTCTCGGCTTTGACTGAGCAATTTCATAAAATTATACCCAAATGGAGCATTCGATATAGTATGAATAAGTTGCTTATGGCAACTAGAACATTTGTTACTCATGGAATTAGATGAAAGAGGTTGTGTATTTGTAGATGAAAAATTGCAATGTATTTATATATTCTACTTCTTTTATTCTTCAGTGCGCCAGAAAAGAAAATGCCACAACCAAAGGGAACATTCTTTCATCAGGCAGCATAAAAAGAAGAAAAAAAAACAAAAATAAAAAGCATGGTAACAAAAGGAAAACAAATGAAACTACAAAAACGTGAAAATTACGTGATGATCCCATCAAGAAAACCAAAAAAAATGGAACTGAAATTATAAAACAAAATAAAAAAAAACCTTGGTCAACGAGTTACCCCATATATTTACAGTGAAAAAAACAAAGAAGCCCTTGTATAAGAAGCGCTGAGAAATTGCTTGGATCAAAGATAAAAGAAAAATAGATAGAAGACCATCTAAGAAGCTAAAGGAGAGAACTTTTGACAAGATCCCCTAAAGCATCAAATATTTAGAAAGATTCTTGGCCGATAAAGATTAGCAGATCCGTAAGCGATCTCATATACATAAATAAATGGAGGGGAAATAGGAGAAAGATCGGGTCAGCTAGGGTTAAATCGAGCGATCGTAACATCGATTGGTCGATAGAGAGAAAGTGGTGAGGGTCGTTTACCTCCGCCATCGGTAGCTTCTTGGCCGCACGAGACGAAGCTCCGGAATGCGGCTCACCACGGAGGCCGGACGCCCTTGTTCGAACGTAATAAAAATGGATCCCCGTTGTCTCCGTAGATTTTCGACCGTTGCATCAGAGTCGACAGCTGACCGTACTGGGACAGAAAGATGAAACTTGGGCCAGGCTGCATTCCGCTACGGGCCAAGCTGATTATTTTTATTATTATTATTATTATTATTATTACTACTGAAATAGATGTATCATACATAGCAGGTAAGAATATATTTAAAAAAAATCAAAAGATAACAAGTTCTAAAGGCACCAGATAGTCCCCTCTTCCGCATAGGAAGCTATCCACAAGGCCTCTTCAGAATGGTTAGCCGCATAGGAAGCTATCGACAAGGTCTCTTCAGAATGATTAGCCACATAGGAGGCTATTCAATCTGCTGCCCCATTGGCCTATCGATATATATGCTTGGCCTACAAGACCATCCCACCCCTCACCATCTTCTGAATATCCTTAAGAAGCAGATAGTAATCACCCGCTTCTCCCACACTCTACTGGATCCATTTAATAATAGTTGCCAAGCTGCCCTTAAGCATTAAGGTATTGGCCTGTAACATGCGCCAGGTATACCTTAGGCAAGTTCAGGCAGCTCTCAACTCTATTTCTGCAACAGAAATATCGAAAATCTGGCAACCACTAGCTACAATCACTCTAGAATTTAGACCTCTAAGAATGAAACCTGCTTCTCCCCTGCTACCGCCATGGTACTCGTTTTCCTGCCCGAACTAGCTACGTCACATGGCTTCAGATATCACTGAAGAGACACTGCAATGAGTACGTAACCTGCGATGAATACTAAATACCTTAAATATTTAGTAGGACATGTGTTATTACGGTTATCAATTAATCATTACAGGAAAAGTGCATGCAAACAATATAAAACTAGACTCATTGGTCGTCCAAAGACACGAGTTACAAAACAGGACGTAGCATATGAACCATGGACTTGTATTTCTGATATCATGTGCAAGCAAACCGAAAACCAATTCTTCAGGGGAGGCTTGAAAGCATATCAGTTCATCTTAAACTAGCTCTTGTAAAATTTTCACCATGTAATTGAGTGGGGATTTGATTACTACAATGGCGGTTGATGACCTCAGGTTAACCTCTAATGAGATTCCAGTACAGAAACTAGCATAAAGATGATCAGCCTCTCACTACTATATATGAGAGAATGCATGGTTGCTTAACATGGCATAAAACTATAGAAGAACAAGAGAACAAGGGCATGTTCCGTTTGCAACTATAGAACAAAACAAGAGAACAAGAGAAATTTGAAGTGGTGCATGGATGGCATGAGGCATAGTGATTTGTGATGGGCCTATATTTGTAGAGCTGATCATAGGTCAAGCCTTGGGCCTAAATTTTATTTATTTTTAATCAGATTTCATACCGAATCTATTTAAAATTTGATATTTTTTGTACCAAAGTCCGGCCCAAGACATAAAGGGAGCAAAATAAGTTGTGAAAAATGTCAGAGAGACTGATTACATTTGCGGCAGGCCCGCTAACAGTGGAATGGGCCAGGCCTCAGGCTTAAAATCTATTCATTTTAACCGGGCTTCGGGCTGATGATATATAATATTTAATATTTTTTATGCCCAAGCCTGACCCATAATCAGCTTTGGCGTTGATGCAGCTTAATCCTTTCCCATGTAGATGACCCTTATTCACGCTAGATCTTCCCCAAAAAGGTTGAGTAGCCCAAATTATTTCATAGCCAGGGGATGATTACTTATTGAATCAGATTTTGACAAGTAAACCGTAAATGTAGCCATTGTTCTATTCATCCATTCAGTTGTTTGTATGATTATTTGTAAGAGTTCAGAACTTTACCATTTGTAGTTGGACTAGAAAAGACCGGTATGCTGATCACAGGCCATCTATGCATTATGCAACGGTCATGTTTGAGTGGATCATGTGTGGATATCATGCCATATGGAGCTTTTCCTTTTATAAACCAGATTTATTAAACCAATCTAGAATAAATATATTTGTAGGAATCAAAAAATAAAATGTCTAAAAATTTAGCAGGAAAATCTAGCCAACAAGAAATATGGCTTGTTTTCCCCTACAAAAATCTAGCCAACTAGATACAGGAGATCGTGGAACAGCATCGGATACAGCCGTTGCAGGGAGTAGTGGAGCAGGAGGCCTCGGCGTGCCTCTGGGAAGCAGCCTGTCGTTATCAAGAGATCTCCGACTCGGGGTCGGAGTGCTGGATCAGGGGGCAGCCGACTCGGGGTCGGGCTGCGGTGCTGAGGATATCCGACTTGGGGTCGGATTGCTAGATTAAGGGGCAGCCGACTCGGGGTCGGGCTGCGAAGCCGAAGATGTCCGACTCGGGGCCGGACTGCTGGATCGAAGGGCAGCCGACTCGAGGTCGGGCTGTGGAGCCGAAGATGTCCGACTCGGGGTCGGATTGCTGGATCAAAGGACAGCCGTAGTCTTCATGGGCGCGCGTGCCGGTCACGTGGAGCATGGCGGCTTAGTTCCCCCGTAACAGTAGCCCCCCACTTCCGAGCCTGGAACCAGTAGGGGAACGGGTGAAGGGAGTGATGCTTCGAGATTGCCGCCATCCCTCGGAGAGGCGCGCGCGCTTCGAGCTCCCCGCCTTCTTTATGGCGTATGGCGGTTGTTGCTGACCTGGCAGTCTGAGGATTTCGGCGGACATCCTTCCTTAATGGTGCCGATTCGCCTTTGGGGCGCGAGCGACCCTTCGGCGGCCAGGCGTCCTCTGGCGTCATCGAGGCATCACCCGCCTTTCCGCCTATTTAACCGGGGGCCCTCCCCCGTCCGTCTTCCTCTTTACAGACATTTTCGAGTTTTCCCTTTGCGCTGCCGTTGTTGCCGTCGGACTGTTCGCTTGCTTCTCCTTTGACGCTCTCGGAGCCGTTCTTCCTTCTCTTCCGGTGAGTTACCCCATTCTTCTACTTAGGGCTCTCCATACTTTCTCCTTTTGTACTAGTGTACCCCAGTCGTCCCGGTCTTTCCCCCCTTCTTGTCTCCGTCCTGACCGTAGGTTTATTGGCCATTAGGAATGGGCGAAGTGAGAGCAGACCACATTAAGTCGGAGCTGGTCGCCGAAGACTTAGACAAACTCGTGGCTCGGTACCACCTTCCCGAGGCCTGCAACGTTACGCTCCCGGGGCCTGAGGAGAGGATGTCCCATCCTCCTCCAGGGAAGATCGCCATCAATGAGGGCATTCTCCAGGCCGGGTTTCGCTTTCCCCCTTCGGACTTAGTCGTGCAGGTACTCCGGGGTTTAAGAGTTGCGCCGACGCAACTGGTGCCGAACTCGTGGCGTGCCCTGACGATCTTCCAGGTTCTCTGCCGCATGCACGAGATTCCCGCCACTCTGAATGTTTTTTGGGAGTTCTACAGCCTGAGTGGCCACCCCCAGGACAAAGGGTGGTGGTGCTTTGCGGCGCGGCGAGGGTGCGGCCTCGTCAAAGAGGCTCCTTCCTCCATTCACGGCTGGAAGGAGCGTTTCTTCTTCATCGATGTAGATCCCTCTTGAGAAATCAGGGCGACCTGGGAGACGCCGATGAAATCCCCGATCGGCCTATCGAGACTGTCGAGGGAGGAATCCGATGGCTTGGCCGCCTTGAAGGGGTTGGTTGCCGAGGGCCAGCTCCCCCCGGTGGCCCGCCTTATTTCCGAGGATACCTTGGTGAATGTCGGTCTGAGCTCGGTCCCCACCGACCGTGAGCCCGCTACCACTTCTTTTTTGACTCTTTTCTCCTCTTTCGTCTCGTTCCTTCCTTCGGTTTCTCAGCCCTCGACCATCTCGTTCTTGTTGCAGAGATTGACGACGTCATGCGGTCGGACAAGGGACCGGCTGTTGGTAGGTCGTCCCTACTGGAAGCGGTCCGGAGGAGGAAACAAGCTCCTCCGAGCGGGGCCCCGCCGGCGAAGAAGTCCCGCAAGGAGGTGCCTCCGACGCCGACCGACGAGTCCGGGCCCACCGATCAGGGAGACGCCGTGGGCACGGACCGGCAGCTGACGCTGTATCAGCCCTCCGGTGGTGAGACTGCCGCTATTCCGGAGGTATCATCCGAGCCCGCTCAAGACGGACGGGTCGGACGTGATCGGTCCCCGGCCCGGCCTTCGACTCAGCCGGCTCCTGATGATTCGAGGAGGGACGCGCCGAGGCCCCGGCCGAGCGGGGCCCTATCAATTCCTGGAGTGACCCCCGCCTCGAGCACAATCAGCAGGACTCTTCCCCAGGCGATGGATAAGGGTAAGGCTGCAGAACCACCATCCGGCTCCGGGGAGAAATCGGGGTCGGCCTTCACTACCGATGGCGCCCGAAGCCTCATCGAAACAGTGCTGCTGGAGAAGGACCGTCGGCGGGTCCGGGAGTTGGGGGTCTCTGACGTCGGAGCTGCCAGCTGCGTCTGTCTCATGTCGGTGAGTGTTCTTCTGGCCGCTTTTCACCATTTATTAGCTCTGTTGTTCTCCGCCTGACGCCCTCACTTTTCCTATCTCTTAGCTCGCCCAGTACATGATCCGTCTAGAGGAGTGCTACAAGGAACAGGCGGGGCTTCTGGCGAAGGCCGAGGACCGACTGAAAGCAGTGGAAGAGGGAGGCCAGGCTGTGGCGGGCAGGACGACCGGGGACCTTGAGGCGAGGCTCCGGGAGGCCGAAGAGCGGGCACTCGGCTTCGCCGCCCTCGAGAAGCAACTGTTGGAAGCTCGGGAGCAACTCAAAGTCGCCTCGGGCCTCGAAAGCAGGGTTAAGAAGGCGGAGGAACGAGCTGAAAAGCAGTCCCGGAAGGTCGCGGACTATCGAGAGAGGTGGGAGAAGGCTCAGTGGTCTGCCGACAGCGCCCGCAACCGAACCCGGTCTCTTGAAGCCAAACTGGGCGAATTGGAGTCAGCCTTGGAGAGGTCCCGCGCGAACGACCAAGAGCTCCGTTCGCGCCTGGAGGAAGCTGAAGCCGCTCGCACTGCTGCCGAGGCGAAGCATAAGGAGGCTCAGGCTAATCTGCTGAGGGTCTCCTCCGAGGCTGAAGACCGGATTGTGGCGAAGGTCTTGGAGGCTAAGGCTCAGATTACGGAGCGAGCAGAGGCGGCGCTGGCCGAGAAGAGTGCGGAGATCGGGCACCAGGCGGTACAGGCTTATCGTCAGTCCGCCGAGTTCACCCGTGATATGTCGGAGGCGGTACGGGCCTATCGTCAGTCTGACGAGTTCATCCGTGACGCGTCGGACGCGGGGTCCGAATCCTTCATCTTAGGCTTCGAGGAGGGCCTGGCAAGGGTGTCGGCTAAGTACCCCGAAGTTGACCTGAGTGGGATTTCCCTTCTCGACTCCTCTCCGGCGCCATCGCCTGCTGATTCTCCTACCGTCTTCCTACCCCCTGCGGACGAGCCCGACGCTCCCGACCCGGGGGTTCCTCCAAGCTGACCTCTTGTACCTTTCGTTGTCCTCTTTTTTGTATGTCGGCGTTTTGCCAAATTGTATGGGCCTTGGCCCTGAAACAATGAAAATTAATACAAGTCGAATGTTTCTTCATCTCGCTTTCGTCCTCCTCTTTTTTTTCTTTTTAACTCTTGGCAGCGTCTTGCCGACTCCTGACTCTCGAAGTTCTTCCGGCCCTAAGCCAGGCATCCGAGGGTTAGGCCTCAGGAAATTCTTCCGGCACTAAGCCAGGCGTCCGAGGGTTAGGCCTCAGGAAATTCTTCCGGCGCTAAGCCAGGCATCCGAGGGTTAGGCCTCAGGAAATTCTTCCGGCACTAAGCCAGGCATCCGAGGGTTAGGCCTCAGGAAATTCTTCCGGCACTAAGCCAGGCATCCGAGGGTTAGGCCTCAGGAAATTCTTCCGGCACTAAGCCAGGCATCCGAGGGTTAGGCCTCAGGAAATTCCGCTCGTCGGTCGGCCAAGGCTGGCGCAAGCCGAGGCGACCGGTCGGGGCTTCAGGCTAGTCTGGTCCCGGGATGGTCATCGGGTTAGCCTGGCATCCGAGGGCCGAGCCTCGGGAGATTCCGCTCGTTGGTCGGCCAAGGCTGGCGCAAGCCAAGGCGACCGGTCGGGGCTTCAGGCTAGTCTGCTCCCGGGATGATCATCGGGTTAGCCTGGCATCCGAGGGCCGAGCCTCGGGAGATTCCGCTCGTTGGTCGGCCAAGGCTGGCGCAAGCCAAGGCGACCGGTCGGGGCTTCAGGCTAGTCTGGTCCCGGGATGGTCATTGGGTTAGCCTGGCATCCGAGGGCCGTGCCTCGGGAGATTCCGCTCGTTGGTCGGCCAAGGCTGGCGCAAGCCAAGGCGACCGGTCGGGGCTTCAGGCTAGTCTGGTCCCGGGATGGTCATCGGGTTAGCCTGGCATCCGAGGGCCGTGCCTCGGGAGATTCCGCTCGTTGGTCGGCCAAGGCTGGCGCAAGCCAAGGCGACCGGTCGGGGCTTCAGGCTAGTCTGCTCCCGGGATGATCATCGGGTTAGCCTGGCATCCGAGGGCCGAGCCTCGGGAGATTCCGCTCGTTGGTCGGCCAAGGCTGGCGCAAGCCGAGGCGACCGGTCGGGGCTTCAGGCTAGTCTGCTCCCGGGATGATCATCGGGTTAGCCTGGCATCCGAGGGCCGAGCCTCGGGAGATTCCGCTCGTTGGTCGGCCAAGGCTGGCGCAAGCCAAGGCGACCGGTCGGGGCTTCAGGCTAGTCTGCTCCCGGGATGATCATCGGGTTAGCCTGGCATCCGAGGGCCGAGCCTCGGGAGATTCCGCTCGTTGGTCGGCCAAGGCTGGCGCAAGCCGAGGCGACCGGTCGGGGCTTCAGGCTAGTCTGCTCCCGGGATGATCATCGGGTTAGCCTGGCATCCGAGGGCCGTGCCTCGGGAAATTCCGCTCGTTGGCCATGCGCCTGTCGCTTGCAGCCCGACGGGGTTTCTCCGTGGCCAGCTGCGATCGTGTTTCTCCTCTTCTCCAAGCGTTGCCTGGGGAACACCAGAAGGGCATTAAACGCTAATTGATGCGTTACCTGGGAAATCGGATCGCCAGTTGCTGCTTGCGAGGAGTGTCAGTTAAGCGGCCGTGATGCGCGCGTTCTTCGGGGCGGATGCGGCCTGGGCGCGAGCGGAGATATGTGGATCTAGGGGTACGTGCCACCCGGAGTGTCCTGCACAAAGAATGCGATTAAGGAGAATGACGCTTAGGAAATTACGGGAAGATACGCCTCGAGAGCCAGAACGGCTCCGGATTCAATGCGTCCGCATTTATGGGAGCCACCCGCATCGGAACGACCGGGGGGCTGCAGTTTGGCTATAAATACAGGTGCAGGTGCGATGGAGTTTGCCAAGCCGGAGCTGTTCAAGTTGCCATGGATCGTGGACCTTCTCTCTGGCGCATGGCTGAGAGACTCCTGCCGAAGGAACGGGAGGCGCGCCCCTCGCGACTTCAGCCAACTAGCCGTTTCATCTGGGATCAGCAAGGAGGGTCTCTCCGGCGGAACTCCGCTCTAGGCGTTTCATCCGGGATCACATCTTCCCTTCTTGAAGTTCAGCCTCCCGATTGAGCTCTGCACCAGACGCTCGATCCGGGACCGCGCCTCCATATGCTCTTCTCCCTCGTATTCCTTCTCTCCTCTGACACTGGGGAGGATCGGAATATCCTTTGGAGGCGGCGTTCCCCTGGGGGCAGCGGGAGCTTCGTCTGCGGCGGCTCCTCATCCTCTTCGTGGGGCGTGGATGGCGCCTCCGGTTGGAGGTAGTGTGGACTTCTCCTTCGTCCACTTCTTCTTCATCCGCGCCGGCTCTTCGTCTCTTTCGTGAGACGCCGATGGCGCCTCCGGTTGGAAGCACCCACTTCCGACGGGATTGCAACCGCTTCAGACGGAGGTTTCGGGATCCCAGATCTTCAGCTCCTCGGAGTCTCCACCTCTTCTTTACTTTCTTTACACCCTAATTCCCCTCTGGGAATTCCTTGTAATCACACGAGCACGCCGTTGTAACCAGAAATTATTGAAATGCAAAGTGTTATACATTTTTGAACTGTCTTTCTGGCATCGTCGTTCTACTGGTAATACATCCGCAGGTTAGCGGAATTCCAGCTCCTTAGAATTTCTCGACCATCTAGGGCCTCCAACTGGTAGGAGCCAGGTCGGTTTACCCAGCGAACCTTATATGGGCCTTCCCAATTTGGCGCTAGCTTCCCACCTTCCGCAGGTCGAGATGCTTTAGCTCGCCTTAGCACCAGATCTCCGATTCTGAAAAGCTTCGGTCGGACCTTGGAGTTGTAATATCGGGCTACCCTCCGCTGATACATCGCCATCCGAACCTGCGCCATTTCCCTCGCTTCTTCCAAGAGATCCAGGTTCCCTCGGAGTTGTTCCGAATTGGCCTCGGGTCGGTGCGCGGCCACCCGAGGTGAGGGGAGTCCGAGCTCCACGGGGACAACGGCTTCCGTGCCATAGGTTAGGCTGAAAGGCGTCTCCCCGGTAGGGGTCCGATGCGTGGTCCGATACGCCCAAAGGACATTCTCGAGTTCTTCGACCCAAGCTTGCCCCGTCTGACCGATTCGCGCTTTGATTCCTTGGAGGATTGTCCGATTTGTGACCTCGGCCTCGCCGTTGGTTTGGGGATGCGACACAGATGTGAACCGATGCTCGATCCCGAACTCCTCGCAGAAGTCACGGAAATGCTTGTTGTCGAACTGTCGCCCATTATCCGAGATGAGGACCCGAGGTACCCCAAATCGGACAATGATGTTCTTCTTCACGAACTTCCGGACTTGCACCTCCGTGATAGTGGCCAGCGGCTCTGCCTCCACCCACTTGGTGAAGTAGTCGATTGCAACAATCAAAAATTTCTGCTGAGCTGAAGCAACGGGGAATGGTCCAAGGATATCCATTCCCCACTGGGCAAAGGGCCAGGGTGCCGTGATTGGTGCCAAGGGGACAGAAGGGACTCTCTGGACGTTGGCGTGGCGCTGGCAGGCGTCGCATTTCCGCACATGATCCTTTGAGTCCTCCAACAAGGTAGGCCAATAATAGCCTTGCCTCATGATCTTATGCGCCAAGGACCTAGCCCCCAGGTGTGATCCGCAGATGCCTTCGTGGACTTCGCTGAGGGCGTAGGCCGCTTCCGAGGAGCGGAGGCACCTTAAGAGGGGGGCGGTGAACGAGGTCCGATACAGCCTCCCTTCATAGAGTACGTAGTGGGCGGACTTCATGACGAGTCGCCGAGCTTGATTTTCGTCCTCTGGGAGGATCCCTTCGGCGAGGTAGGCGACGAGCGGGTCCATCCAAGATGGCTCCGGATCAATCGCCATCACCGCTCCGGCCTCGCCGATGCTCGGGGCATCCAGGGTCTCCAGGTAGATCGCCCTCGACAAGTTGTGCGCGTCTGCGCCCACCAAGCGGGACAGCCTGTCGGCCCTGGCATTTTCGCTTCTTGGGACCTGCTGAATGTCAACACTGCCGAGGTCGGGAATGAGTGCTTGCACCTTCCAGACATAGCTCTGCATGGTCGGGCTCCGAGCCTCGAACTCCCCTCGGACCTGCCCGACCACCAGCTGGGAGTCGGTGAAGACCTTCAGACGCCGGATGCCGAGCTCCTTGGTGAGTTTGAGTCCTGTGACTAGGGCCTCGTATTCCGCCTCGTTGTTGGTCACTGGAAATCCGAACCTCAAGGCATACTCGGCTATCACTCCATCGGGACTGGTAAGGACCAGCCCGGCCCCTCCACCTTCGGGGTTCGACGACCCATCAATGTGAAGCGTCCAGATTGGGAGGTCGAGGCTGGGTGTTTCCGGCGGCCTAGGTTCCACCTCCTGCACAGTGCACTCAGCGAGGAAGTCCGCGAGCACCTGGGCCTTGATGGCGGGTCGGGGCTGGTAGCGGATGTCGAACTCACCAAGTTCTACTGCCCACTTCACCAGCCGTCCCGCATTCTCAGGATTGCTGAGGATCTGCCGCAGTGGTTGATCGGTCAAGAGGGTGACAGGATGAGCCTGGAAATAGGGGCGAAGCCTCCTGGCCGCGGTGAGCAGCGCGAAGGCGATCTTTTCCGCCTTCGTATACCGCGTCTCGGCATCCCGTAGGACCCGGCTGATGTAGTACACAGGCTTCTGGAGCTTTGCCTCTTCCCGAACCAGTACTGCGCTGACTGCGGTTGGGGAGACCGCCAGATAGAGGTAGAGCATCTCCCCCTCTTGCGGCTTGGACAGCAGGGGAGGAGACGCCAAGTACTCCTTGAGTTGGTCGAATGCCACTTGACATTCGGCCGTCCAAAGGAAGTCTTTCGGGCGCTTCAACACCTTGAAGAACGGTTGGCAGCGTTCGGCCGATTTTGCCACAAATCGTCCGAGCGCGGCGACCCTTCCAGCGAGCTCCTGAACCTCCTTCACTTTGGTTGGAGGGGACATATCTTGGATGGCCTTGATTTTGTCCGGGTTGGCCTCGATCCCCCGCTGATTGACAATGAAACCGAGGAACCTCCCGGCCGAAGTACCAAAGGCGCACTTCGCTGGGTTCAGCTTCACGCGAAACTTCCGCAAGGTGGCGAAAGTCTCCTCCAGATCCGCAATGTGCTGGTCTGCATGGCGACTCTTCACCAGCATATCGTCCACGTACACCTCCATGTTCCGGCTAATCTGCTCCTTGAAGATTTTATTGACGAGGCGCTGGTAAGTGGCGCCAGCATTCTTCAGACCAAAGGGCATTACCTTGTAACAGTACAGCCCCCGGTCTGTTATAAAGGCAGTTTTCTCCTCGTCCTGTGGAGCCATCATTATTTGGTTGTAGCCGGAGAAGGCGTCCATGAAAGACAGCAGCTGATATCCGGAAGTCGCGTCGACCAGTTGGTCTATCCGTGGAAGCGGAAAGCTATCCTTGGGGCACGCCTTGTTCAGGTCAGTGTAGTCGACGCACATCCTCCACTTTCCGCTCGCCTTCCGGACAAGTACGACGTTTGCCAGCCACTCGGGGTAGCTCACCTCCCTTATGAAGCCTGCATCCAAGAGTTTGTCTACCTCCTGGTCGACCACCCGGATCCGATCCGGGGCACAGTGTCTCTTCTTCTGCTTTACTGGTCGGTGGGTCGGGTCGACGTTGAGGGCGTGAGAAATGACCTCCGGGTCGATCCCGGGTACATCGGCCGCCGACCAGGCAAATACATCAGCATTGGCTAGGAGGAATTCCACTAACCTGAGCCGAGCTTCCGAGTCGAGGTTGGCACCGACCCGGACCGTACGGTCCGGGCGACCCTCTTCAAGGGGAACTTCGATCACACCCTCGGCCGGCTCCCCGTGCCGCAAAGCCACCTCGTCTCTGGCGTCAAGGGACTCGACGCTTAGGGCCTCCACGGGCTTCTCCCCTTTGAGAGTTGCTAGGAAACATTGCCGTGCGGTCGGTTGGTCACCTCGGACCTCTCCAATCCCGGCCGCCGTGGGGAACCGCATTAGCAAATGGTATGTAGAGACTACCGCGCGAAAGGCGTTCAGTCCGGGTCGTCCGAGGATAGCGTTGTAGGCTGAGGGAACACGGACGACCAAGAACCCGAGCCGCACCGTGGCTTCTGCGGGTGCAACGCCCGCAGTCACAGGCAGCTCAATGACACCTTCGGCCGAGATAGCGTCTCCAGTGAATCCTATGAGGGGGGTGGATGTTTTGTGCAACACTTGTCGGGACAAGCTCATCTTTTGGAAGGCCTCGTAAAACAAAATATCAGCTGAGCTTCCACTATCCACAAGAACACGCCTTACATCATAGTTCGCCATAGTGAGGGAGATCACCATGGCATCATCATGGGGGGTCTGAACCCCCTTTACATCCTCATCACAAAAGGTGATTACATTTCCGACCCGCTGCCTCTTCGCGACGGCCACCCCTGATGCTTCCACCGAGCCCCCTGCGTTTCTCACGGGCCGAGAGCAGCCCCCAGTGATGGTGTGGATTACGCCCGCGACGGGTCGATTCTGCTCCCGAGGCTCCTGAGGGGCCGGGTCGGCCGGACGTGGGTCTGCGGGGGGACGTCGGTCGTTTACATATCGACCGAGACGCCCTCGGCGGATGAGAGCCTCGATCTCGTCCCGAAGCTGGAAGCAGTCTTCGGTATCGTGGCCGTGGTCTCGGTGGTACTCACAGTACGCCCGAGAGGGCCTCCTCCCAGGGATTTTCTTCATCTGCCTCGGGACCGGAAGGTTCTCCCGCCCCTTGACCTCCATAAGGATCTGGGCCCGGGGGGCCAGGAGTGGGGTGTACCGGTTGAAGCGTCGGTGCGGAGAACGAGGGCGTGGGGCGCCGTGGTTCCTCGCCGGTGACGGGCTTCTGCGCCGATGTTGAGGCGTCGGGCTCCTCCTCTGGGGTGCCTCTTTTCGCCTTTTCTTCCCGAGCTTTAGAGGGGCCTCGGCGGCCTCCTTGTTCCGGTGGGCGGCTGCCTCCTCGGCGTCTGCATACTGGTTCGCCCGAGACAACAGCTCCTGGAAGCTCCGCGGCAGGCGTTTGTCCAGGGAGAAGGTGAGTCTGCCCTTCCGGAAGCCACGCTTCAGGGCTGAGAGAGCCACCTCCTGGCTCAGGTTCCGGACCTCCAATGTAGCCTTGTTGAAGCGGGTAAGGTAATCCCGCAGGCTTTCTCCCTCGTTTTGCCGGACATCAAAGAGGGAGTCGGAAACCAATCGCCGCCGGCTACTGACGGCGAAATGGCTGATGAAGAGGCGAGTGAACTGGTCAAAGGACTGGATAGAGTCAGCCTCCAGGCCGGCGAACCACGCCCTGGCTGGGCCACGGAGGGTCGCCGGGAAGGCCTTGCAGAGGAGGGGATCTGATGCTCCATGGAGGAGCATAAGAGTCCTGAAACTCTCCACGTGATCCCGCGGGTCCGCCGCCCCGTCATAGGGCTCGATCGCCGGCATTTTGAATCCCGGCGGATTTGGGGTCCGCAGGATCCTCGAGGCAAGCGCCGGTTGGGAGGAGATCTCCAAGTCGGCGAAGAGATCTTTGGAGTGGCCCTTCAGGACCTGGAGTTGTCTGTGGAGATCGTCCACCCGCCGGTCCAGGGAGCGCGACCGGTGGGTGGGAGACAAGGAGCGGCGCGAGGGGGACCGACTGGAGTGCGGGCCCCTCGAGGACTGGGGGGTCGGAGAACGCGCCCGGGTCCGCCTCTCGTACCCCGCGCAGCTTCGATGAGAAGGTCCTGGCAGAATGGACCGTGCTCGAGAATCTTCCTCGCGCCGGCGCTCCTCCCCATGGGAGAGGAAGGAGCGCGGGTTGAGGAAGACAGGTGAGCGCTCGGGGAGCAGCGGCTCCTGGGCCCGCTGTGGCGCTCGAGACATCACACCCTGCAGGTTCTGCACTACCTCCGCGAGGGTGCGAACCTGCTGGGCTAACTGGTCGAACTGAGCGGCTTCGACCATCTGAATGGGGGGTGGAATGGTGGAGTGTTGCTGAGAATGTGTTGGAGACGCAGCGGTCTCCCGGCCGGAGGCGCGAGAGGCCCCGCGACCGGAGGCATTGGAAGCTCCACGACCACCTCGCCGTGCCATTACGATCGCTCTGAGATCAGTCCCTTCCTCTAGCGCCAACTGTTGCTGGTGGTCCAAACCGAGAACGATTGACACAGCGGTGTGAACGGGGTTCCGTCTGAGTTGTCTTGGTTGGTGTTGGTTACGCTCCACCTTCCACCGGGAAACCTGCGAGCAAGCCTCGCACCACCACTGGGGTAGCGGGGGCCCTCCGACGATCAAGTCAGAGGAGATTGGAGGAGGAGGAGAGATGATAATAGCAAGCAAGAGAGTGCTCTGGAAGATATTGCTTACCCCCCCTTCTCCCCCCAGCCGCATATATACCTGGCTGGGGGGTCTCTCAGGGGGGTTTGTCATCGTGGGGCGTGATGGAGTGGCCACTGACATGGCCGTTACAGGGCGTCGTGGAGCAGCGCTGGGTACGGCCATGACAGGGCGTAGTGGAGTTCCGCTTTGTACGGCTGATACAGGAGATCGTGGAACAGCATCGGATACAGCCGTTGCAGGGAGTAGTGGAGCAGGAGGCCTCGGCGTGCCTCTGGGAAGCAGCCTGTCGTTATCAAGAGATCTCCGACTCGGGGTCGGAGTGCTGGATCAGGGGGCAGCCGACTCGGGGTCGGGCTGCGGTGCTGAGGATATCCGACTTGGGGTCGGATTGCTAGATTAAGGGGCAGCCGACTCGGGGTCGGGCTGCGAAGCCGAAGATGTCCGACTCGGGGCCGGACTGCTGGATCGAAGGGCAGCCGACTCGAGGTCGGGCTGTGGAGCCAAAGATGTCCGACTCGGGGTCGGATTGCTGGATCAAAGGACAGCCGTAGTCTTCTTGGGCGCGCGTGCCGGTCACGTGGAGCATGGCGGCTTAGTTCCCCCGTAACAATGCCATATGGAGCTTTTCCTTTTATAAACCAGATTTATTAAACCAATCTAGAATAAATATATTTGTAGGAATCAAAAAATAAAATGTCTAAAAATTTAGCAGGAAAATCTAGCCAACAAGAAATATGGCTTGTTTTCCCCTACAAAAAAAAAAAGTCATTACATTATAATTCAAATAATGTAATAGGATCACTTGATGGATGTTCGTGTTTGTGTCTAGCTTTGTTTAGGACTTTAAGCCAGCAACAATGCTTTCATCAATATTTTTTGATTCTGAACTAGCAATATACTTTAAATCAGGGCCCGTTCCGAGCCAAAAGTTTTTTGTGGCTCGCGGATAAACTGCGACGATCGGCTCCATACGATATAGATATAGGAGTATGATAATTTTGCTTTATTTTTTTTATGCTTTGTCCGTTGAGATCAAAGGATAGGATGGTTTTTCTTTTTTTTCCTGGCCCGTGGGACTTAATTTTAACCCACTCAAAAAGAAAAGAAAATCAAAATTTGCATGGTCCGAAGGTTGTTTTTATCCATACATGCATGCAGGCACAATATCATCGATAGTCATGATGTCTTCTAGAGTAGAAAAAAATCATACAATCTGGTGATCCTTTTTGAGTGTGTCTTTAGTTACCGGCTTGTTTGGCAACACTGTTGCTGTTGTCATGCTTTCGTTAATCGCAATACGAATTAGTAATTATATCAAGACTGACATTCAAGATTGCATTTGCACAGGATTTTTGAGATCCTTTGCTTCTATTTCTGCTCTATTTTGAAGGCAACAAAATTTGCTTCCAAAAATTTCAAAAATTTGACAAATAAATTGAAAAATAAATTTTTTTCCTTCGTACATGTACATTCTTAAACATATATATTTTTTTAAAACAAAAGAAGAGTGATACCAAACAGGCCCTGCACCATTCACAACAAAAAAAGAAATACATAAAAAAAATGAAAACAAATTAAAGATAAAGGCAGAATAAACATAACATCGACTTTATTGATGTAAAAGAGCGTTGAACAGTTTTTACACAGTTAACAACACTGGAAGAGAGAGAGAGACTTTTGTTCATCTACCGAAGACGTGCATGGGTTTAGAGACCGCAGAATGAAATGCACACAGCTGGGCCAACGGTCTCCTCGTCAGTGGCGGCCACCCCCCGAACCAGACCCGGAGCCATAACCATATCCCTCGCCATACCCCGAACCGGAACCGGACCCGGCACCATTGCCGGAACCACCCCCATACCCATGACCTTCCCCGTAGCCAGACCCTGACCCCGAACCACGCCCACTTCCCTGACCCGCCCCTGAACCCGCGCCGGACCCTGCCGAAGACCC
Organism: Phoenix dactylifera; assembly: GCF_009389715.1. Lineage (NCBI taxonomy): Eukaryota > Viridiplantae > Streptophyta > Magnoliopsida > Arecales > Arecaceae > Phoenix > Phoenix dactylifera. The sequence continues at coordinate 24,253 of NW_024068772.1, forward strand.
AGCGCCTGAACCACCCGAACCAGCGTAAGAACCGGCGTTGGAGCCAGCGTACGAACCTGCTCCCGAGCCCGAACCGGACGCCGAGCCCGAGCCGGATGCCGAGCCAGAACCGGAGGCGGAACCTGAACCAGAGCCCGAGCCAGATGCCGAGCCCCCATCGCCAAGGCCGAGCCCGAGACCAAGCCCGAGGCCGAGCCCGAGGCCCAAGTCCTTCCGGACAGGACGGCTCTCCGTGGTGGATAAAGCCAAGGAAAAGGAGAAGAGAAGCAAGGCAACAAAAGAAGTCTTCTCAGCTGCCATCTCTACCCTCTCCAGGCTATTATTTGGAAACTCTTAAGAGAAGTACAGGGGACTAGGAGAAGGGTATATTTATAGGCCATTCTGCAACCGAGTGGAAGCCGTCATCACACGTTAAAATAAATGGTTGGAGTTGTATTCAAGAAGAAGCAAAGGAAGTCCACGCATGATTTGTGGCTGAAAGGAACGGCACAAAAGATAGTGGGGGTTGCAGGAATCCATTTAGTTTGTGAGGGCAACAAAAAAGAAAGATCGAGTGTCACGTCCACGCGCACTAGTGTCTGAGAATAACACGTAGGCTAGCACGTGTCGAGTACGGGGCCAATGTTGGAGTGGTCATTAGAAAATAGATATTGATCTGGTTCTACCAAATCTCTTTAGACTTCGTGCATGGCTACATGCAAACAAGAGAATAGTTGGAGGTTTAATACAGAGGAACTTCAAACAAGCTATAAACCAGCTAGTTCGCTACGTTTCTAAAACTTGGAGCCCTCACCCTTCGTTTAGAGGGGCCCAATGCTAACATGTTAGGTATTGGTGCATGAAGCTATTATAAGGTGTGGATGGGTCCTACGATTTGGACGACAAATTTAATCTCTTTTCTCTCTCTTTTTTTAATGTATAATAGCAACACGCGTCAGTATGAATTCATTTTAGATCCATGGTCAACTTGATCTACCTAATAATTTCTATCTCCTCAGTTATGAGCTGCAATACAAAGTGCATGAAAGATTTCGGCTATGCCGTTGTTGTCAGGTTCCACTAGCGAGGACTTAGTGGCCGCAGCTTTACGACACTGTCACGTTAAAATGGTCTATGATTATGTCCCGGCCTGCGGCCACTTTATCAAGTTGCCTTTAGCTGGAGGTCCCGGACCTCGTTTCCTTCGTTCGAATGGGACCGAGACAGAAGGGAAGGTGCGACGCTGCAAACTTTATTTTATTCCAACGCATGGCTCAAATCTCTAGATAGGGTGAGGTTTCAGTTTACGTGCTCTGGTCTTCTAGGATCTAGAAGGTGATAAGATTTTCCTACGGATGGAGAGTGCAACATTGCCAATTGTCCGAAGGGTAACATTATTGCTGTTTGTTCTATTGGAAAGGCAAATGTTTGTTGGAATATGGAACAAGCGAGATTGCATATAATCTTGTGATTGTTGTTGCTTCAAGTGCACAATGTTATACTCTTGATCAGCTTTGATTATTGTTGTTCGAATTCATTAATTGATATTGGGTTTCTAGTATTGCAAGTCGATGAGGCCCGATTAAGGGCTTACCAATTCCAACTCTACCTGTTATATTGCTGATCCAAAATTGAACCAGACTTCAAAAGATTTTGACCTTGCTACAATTTCTTGTAGATAGATGTAAGCTGATTTGGATATATACATGCACTTATACACATATATACATATCTATGTATACATTTTCGTGATTCTGGGGAGCAATGTCCCTCTCTGGCTCTCTCGTTGCGATAAAAAAAAGTTACTTTTGAATCCATGTCCTTGCGAACTTGCCAAAACATCGTCATTATCTAGGGTAAAGTGCTATATGCACATTTTTTTTATATAAAAAAGGAATATCACGAACTTATCAGTTTAATTAATAATACTGTTACTTGAAGAGTGTATAAGATAGAAGTGAGATACATAAAAGTGACGTGTTTATGCTTCTTGTCTATCTCGCATTCCTAGGATTCTCTGGCCGGCTTGAAGCCCAACAGACTGGGCTTCGGCCTAGCTCGAAAAAATTCAAACCAAATTTGGGCTTAAATTAGTAGTACTCGGATATGTCATTAGCTCGACTCGGGCCCAACCTAAGCCTGAGCCCCAATAAGACCTGAGATGGTGCCTGATTTGAGACCCGAATCAATTTAATTTTGTATGTTATTATTTAGAGAGAATAGTGAGAAAGTAAATGATTATAAATTAAAATGGGTTGAGCCGAGAATAATGTATTATGTATCATTTACTTGTATTATAGGAGAGAGTCAAATTTTTAACTAGCTCATTTACTTGTGAAGTACTATCATAAAATATAAATTTTCAATTGGGTTCAGACCGAATCTATTTTTAGCCCAAATGGATAATTCTAGCGGGCCCAATCGGGTTTGGGCCGAGCTTGAGCCTGAGCTTGGGTCTGGATTATCCAAAAAAACTTTGGACCTAAGTCATGCCTGAAGTCCCAAACAAATTTAGGCCGGATCGAATAGAAACGTGGGCCGGGCCGGCCCCCTTCCAGCCCATCTATCAGCAAGAGGAACAGCTTTGATGACTCCCGCAGCTTCCGAACCAAACGGTAAATTGACTGCGTCGACCGTTGGCAAGCAGTGGCGCGCAAGACGGACGCGGAGGGCTCCGCGGCGCGCGACGAGAAACAAAAGCGGAGCCGATCCCGCCCTCCATCCACTATTAAAGAACACGCGTACGGCCAACATTCTTCCTCCAAACCAATATCCGTTGGCCGCCTCACCTCCGTTCCGATCCAAATGCTAAGCTCTTCCATCTAACTATACTTTTGACTCTTTCTTAAACCAAAGATTCCATCAAGATATGCGACTAACAACCCCCCTAATATCTCTCACTCAACTCAACTCGCTCCCTCACTCCTACTACGTACTAATCTTGTTCTTTTCTTTCTTGTTTCTCTGAGAAGACTTCACTACTTGATGACCTCTGGGGCTCCTGCACCCAAAGCCCTCCCTCCTCCCCCTTCTTCCCCCGCCGAGAAGATGAAGAAAATCCTCGGCACGCTTGCCATCTTCGGCTACTTCCTCTCCCTCCCAATCCTTGCCTTCGGCATCTGGCTCCTCGCCACCCGAGAGTACGAGTGCGAGAATCTCCTGCAAATGCCGGCAATGCGGATAGGCATCGGCGTCGGGCTGCTGTTCCTCTTTGTGACCAGTAATGTTGTGGTATACTATGGGAGACGGGTGCTGATGCCCGGGCACACGATACTGAGCGTCGCGCTGGTGGTGATGCTGACGGTGGGGCTGTCGCTGGTTGGCACGTACAGGATGGAGGCCAGAGGAGTGCCGGCATCGCCGATGTGGCTGCGGGGGAGGGTGGCGAGAGGCGATACATGGAACAACATCAAGACATGCCTCTCTGACAACGGCATATGTGCCGAATTGACCTACAAGACGATCCAGCTCACCTCGTACGAATTCAGCATGGTGAAGCTCTCTGCTATCGAGGTAAGATGAGATATAGTGTAGGAAAATGATCGATCTTAGAGCCTGTTTGGCTAATCCAGTAGGAATCTGCTGAATTTTCTGCTGGATTCCTGGATTGAGCTGACCATTTAAGAACGGCTTATATCAACTCAACACCTCCTTTCTCTTCCTACGGACGGACTGACCCACTCCGAGCTGGTAGCTATTTGCCTCCCTTGTCTTCGAAATTTTTTTTTATGATTACTAAAGGGTAAGTGACAGTAAGTAGGTTATTGGAGTAACTTAGGGCCTTATCTTATACGCTAGGAAATGAATAGTTTAGATGGAACGAGAGAGATTGATACCAATTTCGTGCACCTTCGTATTATTAACAACTTTCACGTACAAAACAATCTTCTTTAACATTGGTTATTCTAATCATGATGGCAGCCAACTCACTCAAAAGATCGGCTTTAAATGAAGTAGAAATCACTCAATTTTTTCGTTTGTTTTTTTGTTTTATAGTGTTTGGCCTATCAAATTTATTGTGTAGCCAAGTCGAAGATGATTGTTTTGCATTATGTCGATGCAAAGATGGCGAGAAGGTCCATCACCATTTCCTTGGATCATGAAAATTTTCATTTGTTTGATTGAAGAAGATCTGTTGCCTTCTTAATTATAAAGTTGATAACTAAACTACAAATTAAGTTAATGTTTTAAATGTTATTGACGATGATTTTTTTGTGATGAATAAGGCTGGTTGTTGTAAGCCATCAGACTTGTGTGGTATGGTGTATGTAAATGCTACGTATTGGAATGCGGCTGGGAGGAAGAATGGAGGAGAAAACAGATCGGCAGCAGATCCAACGGTGCTTCCTTCCTTTGGGGATTGTGGCAGATGGAGCAATGAATGCAATGAGCTCTGTTACGGTTGCTACTCATGCAAGGTGGGGTTCTTGAAGACCATAACATCTAGATGGAGGAAGACAGGTATATTTCTCACTGTAATGTCAGTGTTACTGGTGGCAGTCCATTCCGTACGTTTTATTCTCATGATGTCTGAGAGGAACAAGTAGCTAGCAGAAAGCATAACACTTGGAACTGTAGGGTTTTTCATTGTTTAGCATGTCTTTTGAAGAAAGAGTTTTTTGTAGTCCATGCTAATGGAAAGATTAGGTTTCTCTATTTTATTTTATTTTACTTTCGTTTCTTGGCTACGTAGTAATAATTTTTTTTTTAAAAAAAGAATGAATTATTGATGAAAATAGAAAACAGGACTTCCATGATCACAAAATGACTAAAAATTCCATAAATTTGTTCCTTACAACTTCTCTACAATCACAGGTAGAGAACCCGCAGCTGGGATCGATATATCCCACTTTATAACTTAGTCCTCAAATCTCTGCACATCTTGCTAATAAAATTTTCACTTTAAGCATAATTTCACTTTAAGCATAAGCATAATTAATTTCATAATCTCAACGTGCATCAATTCTTTATCTTTTTAGGATACTTTAAGCATAGTTAATTAATTTCACAATTTCAAACAACCAACCAAATCTTATAAATGTATATCCTCATGATGAAAATGTTCTTTATAAAAACATCAGTAGGCAATAAAGATGAGAATACCGCTAATTAGCTCTGCCCCCTAGTAAAGATGAGAATGGATTGATGACTCGGTTCAACAGTCAAGAATTGATAAGCTGGTTTCTTTAAGTCAATCATATTTCGTTAGCTATATGAAACGCCTAAAGGTCATGCAACCAACTCTTCTGTGTGCGCGGGGCCAAAGGGTGTGACCTCAATAGCAGTAGGAATTGCTCCAACTCGGTGAAGGCCGAGGTTCTGGATCTAGTGACAGTTCGGGCCCAGGTTATGGTGGGGGTAATGGGTATGGGTCTGGGGTATGGTAGTGGCCATGGCAAGTGATTCACTTGACTGTAATTTTATGTACTAGAATTGCACCACCTCACTGTATTAATAAATAAGGACATGGCCAATAAGAGTGCTTCAGCTTTGATCTATGATCTTTTCTTTCAACTGCTTTTCTTAAACACTACGGTAAGTTCTGACTTCATATGTGCAATTTGTATGGAATGTCAAATTTCCCGTATGGAATACCAAAGATGCATCTATCATATAAGCTGTGACTAGAGGATTGCATGGCCACCTAAGAAAGCTCGATTCCAAATAAAAGGAGCGAGATTTATCGCGTACAATATTTTTAAGAAAATCATACAAGAAAGATGGCTCCCTTCTAATGCCAACTTCACTGCATATTGCTCTACATCAATCTCTCGCTTACACTCACTCGATATACTCGCAGCATGCTCTCCTAAACTTGGAAAAAATGCGACGGCAAAACTACTAAACTTAATTAATTGTTTCCTAAAACTAAGGCAAGCTACGGAACTATGCCCGGAGGCATGCAAGAGGACCAGACCTCTTAAATGTTAACCTGGTAGAAGCCGGCTTCAACTAATTAAAGGGGATGCTTTGACATGAAAAGAAGTTGGCTATCTCATGCAGAGCAGCCATGCATGCCCTCAGAAAAGAAAATCTCTCCAAAGATGCAATAGGTGAAGAGGAGTTCCTTCATCTTTTAGGTTCAAATTACTAGTTATCTTGAGCACCTGTGCAGATCCTATATGTTGTTATAATCATGTCATGGAGATACAAAATCCAACTAGCATACCAACTTGGTAATGGGTCTCTTCGCATGGCAGTTGATCCTCCACAACTGAAGTCATAGAGTTGCATAACCAACAAAAAAACAGGGCAAATTGATTCCTGGTCCTTTCTTTGACTGTCAGGTGCCCCAATGGAAAGTAATTTTGCACAGCTACAATTGTATAGGATTGCACATTCTTCAACTCGAGAAGTCTTGCATCATTGGCCGGATTGAAATGATATATACTTATACTTCAAATTTTATTTGAATTTTCAGTTCTCCCACCAGTTTTAGGGCTTACTCATCTGTAAAGAAAAATGTAGATACTAGACAGAACAATGAGAAGCCAAGATCTAATATACCTGGGTTGGGCGTGTTCAAGATCATTTTCTATGCTTGCTTCGTTAAGCCATGAATCCTCATAGGAAGTATCAGCATGCGGCCAAGATTGGATGTTTTCTTGAGTGCCCTCATGGCACCTGGATCACCTCCATCTAAGTTTGATAGATGCAAACCAAGATGAGAGCAGGCTGACACCAGCATCCAATATAAGACTGCCATCATCTCATCATGTTTTGAGTAGGTGCGGTAGTCATCCAAGCTGTCCAGCACCTTCACAATTTTGGTGGCAAGATGTCATATCCTATTTCATACTCCTTTCAATTAGTTTTCTAAATAACACAAGTTGTTTAGCTGCATTTCCAATAGCAACTACATTGACGACTCGTGGCAATCAACCTCAACGCGACTCAGCAGAGTAAATAGTTTATCCATTGATCCCTTTTCTTCTAGACAAATTGTGCATTGTTCCACTATGAGTGCATGCATGCCTGGATACATATATATATATATATATATATATACATCCTGTTGAGATAACCACGTAACGCTTCTTAAATAAAATTCTATCCTACCGCACCATTTTAAACCAAATGTCGCCTAAGAAGAGATCTAAACACAGCAACCTTCATCTTTTTTGGAAGCTCTGCAATCCACTAATTAAATTGCTTATTATAAAACAAGTAGATACTCACTCTACCTTTAGTGCGCGGGGCAAATGGGCGGTGGGGTTCGGCTGCGTGGCAAACAGCACCAGAGATTAATGCAGGTGGACTCCTCCACTGAGAACGTATACAATCTCCTCCACAAGCTTCGAGGGGCACGCCAACCCATCGAGATCCTTCTCTGATCTGTCTCTCCAGTCATCACCAATGCTTTGCTTCTACTTGCCGCATCCTTGTATCCACCAGCCTATAAATAGCTATTCCTTCAGCTACTCTTCGTCACAAAACTTACAACTATACTACCATCTTTTTAGTGAGTAGGAATTAGAAGAAATGGCTTGTTTGAAGCCTCTAGTCCTTGCTGTTTTTGTTGTTGCGTCCTTTGCTTTGGTTGCAGAGAGCCGGGTCTCTAGGATGGACCTTGGCCTGGGACTGGGTGGGGGAGTTGGTGCTGGCACTGGAGTTGATGTTGGCACAGGAGGTGTTAGTGTCTCTGGCTCTGGGTCTGGCTCGGGCTCGGCATCTCGGTCTGCAGGCTCCGACTCCGACTCCGATTCATTTTCTGCTTCTCGGTCTGGGTCTATTTCAATCCCCCTTCTGGGACCTGGAGGTAGTTCATCTGCGGGTTCTGGTGCCGGTTCCTCTGCGGGTTCCGGTGCTGGCTCCGGTTTGAGCTCCGGACATGGTGAAGGCTATGGTGAGGGCCACGGACATGGGTCTGGCAGTGGAAATGGCAATTAAGAGAGTAATATTATGAACCAGATGTCTTGCACCACCTTAGTGTAATGATAAATAAAGAGATGGTGAATGAGAATGCTTGTGCCTTGAACTATATTCTACTTTTCTTAAATATTTCCTGTGACTAACAATAGCGTAATTCATGCATGCAGCCCTTTTGACTTACTTGCATTCCTTATCTAAGAAGCAAAAAAAAAAAAGAAAAGAAGAAGAGTTTTGCATGTACACCATCAATGGATGGCGTATTGGAACGTGGAATTTGCATCTAGTAAATAACAGTGGCTAAATAAGTCATAGGTTTCCTGTAAGAGGGATGAAATCCACTATAACACTCGTTCTTCCAGATAAATGGAGGTCTGTGTTGTATCTAATATTTTAAATACAAGAAGGATGGTGTTTCTTTGTTGTCCTCCACCATATATATTTCTCACCATATATTGTTCTGTGAGATGATGGATGGATATTAAATCAAGTACGCTTGCCTGCATGGAATGCCCCAGCAGATCAAAGCTGCTGGAATTCTAATCAAAACGTAAAAATTAATCCATACGTTTCTTAATGCAATGAAGAAAAAACGTGTGGTGTTAAAGGCAGGATAATGGATGGACAGTTTTCTTTTGTTTAATGGTAAATAAAAAACTTGTTGCCAGTTTTGTATTTCGCTTTTAATGGTTGGTTAAAATAAACTTGTACTGTTGGGTTGTAGATGCCTATATAAGGCTACTGTTGTTCTTTGTTTTTAAAAATATATATTAAAGAAAGGCCTCTATCTTCATTTGTGATAGAGTTCTAAGTTCATAAATTTAGAGCCTTCAAAAGCATCCTTACAATGCCTAGTGTAGGGATTTTTTCTGCAGATAATATTAATGCCAGCTGCTACCAAGTTAAGGATGAGGGAAGGCTGATACCAAGTTACCAAAATCCAATTTACAAAGTCCCTAATCTCATATCGACATGTTTCAGATATATGCAAGAATTATCCAGGAGTTCTAGAGCAGTTCATCAATCTTGGCACCCAAGACCTAATCTACTTTCCCTTAAAAAAAATGAGATTTTTTTTGATACATGATAAACCAATGATACCCCTTCTATTAATCTTCCTAAATAGCATAACTGGACAAGCTGAGGCCAGGTTTGACTAGTAGTAAACCTAGCCCGCTGCTTCATTAATTATATTTTCTTTTCTTTACCCACATACGAAAGCTTAGTCAACCTCCATTTGAATTAGTAGAATGGTTAACTTTAAGCATGAGTCCATTACACGCATGCATTGCAGATAAAAATGTCTATTGATGTTGGTGATGGTTAAATAAATAAAATCGATGCATCACACCGCACCATCTGGATCATTCGGCCAAAGACCCAAGGTGTCACTAAGTCACCTAACAAAGGATGACCACTACAACGTCAAAAGTAGGTCACGAGACCAAATGAAACCACGCTAGAGACTATGGGGGATGGCTCCACTGTGATTGGATATCCTATCTCCTCCGGTGCTTTCAAGGCCACAAAGCACAAAACATGGAAATCAGTCCCCCCCCCCCCCCAAAAAAAAAAAAAAAAAAATCACAAAAGCTTGCATCTAGTGTTGGAGCAATTTGGTTATGAATGTTTTTATGTGCCATTATATGGGGTTTGATATACAATCAATGTAGACATCTCTTGGTGGCCTCTAAAGAGAGAGACGAGGTACATGACGGTGTTGGAGCAGAGAAGACTGTAGCTTTGGTATGCAACACCTTTTGTGAAATTTTTTATAGATACTGTTACGCCCCCACCTGCACGGGGCACGTGAGATACCCAGTGCCCACGTAGGAGCCACATGAGGGTGGACCGTGGGGCTCTCCTGCCAGATATTGTCTGATTCCGGGGTTTGCACGCGCGCCGCACGTACCGCTTAAACCCCTTTTCGATTTTGTTTTCCACCCAAAACGCGTCTGCAAGATCTAGAGACACCTGCCTCATATGCCCAGACTCTGAAAGGAGTCTTTCCGATGTGGGACTATTGGGTCTCGCACCCTTCCCACCATCAGATAAGAGCCGTCCTTGGCTTTGATACCAAATGTCATGCCCCCGCCTGCATAGAGCACGTGAGGCACCTAGTGCCCACGTAGAAGCCACATGAGGGTGGACCGCGGGGCTCCTCTGTGAGATATTGTCCAGTTCCAGGGCCCGCACGCGCGCTGTACGCACCACTCAAACCCCTCTCCGATTTTGTTTTCCACCCAAAATACGTCTGCAGGATTTGAAGACACCCGCTTCATATGCCCAGGCTTTGAAACGAGTCTCTCCGATAAAAACTATTGGGTCTCACAGATACTATGCAGAAGATTAGAATACAAAAAATTATAAAATAAACTAGAATCAATCAAGGAGTACATTGAGATCCCTCTGAAGCCATTGATAATTATTTTTTGACTTTCTCGGTATGATCTTGCGACTTTTAAGCCCACTTTTGAGTAAGCGCCCGAATGATTTCAACAAAAGGAGGTAAAATCTCCTAGTTGGGCTCTCTTCGAGCAAGCTCTTCGCAGCAGTAGCGAAAGAAGAAAACACAAGAGCAGAAAGGATCTTTCTATCTTCTTCTCCTTGTTGATGCATATCTCCTTAATAGGATAAGAGCCTCCTAGGAACGTAGAAACGTGGATGCTCTAGAATTTTATATCATACGGATATATGTACAAGTGGAGTGGTGACCTGGCTTAATTAGTATAATGTTGATGGGTCTATCCATTATGAAGCCTATTAACCAATCTAGGCCTATACCAATACTCACTATATCATATAACTTAGACAACAATGTCCAAATTAACAATATGATCACAAATTTATTTTAGACTCCTTAAATATTCATTCATACGATAACTAAGCTCGTATTATATAGTGAAATGAAATAAAATCAATCTATAATCAATGGAAGCCAATTTTTCTGAAAAATTCGAACACCCTTATGTTGAAAACCTGCATTGCAAGTGGAGTATCAATCTCCCTCTCACTCTCTAGGGATGATGACTTTCATAACCATTGTTAATTATTATTTTAGCAAGAAACAACATATAATAATGAAAGAATAATAACACTATTTATCTAAATTGCCACTTGCTACATAAAAAAGCATTATTTTTCGATTAACATAGATTTAAGCTTTAAAATTCTAAGTCCATATCTGTATTAGCTGAAAATCCTTCTTTTTTATATGGCAAGCAGTGATTTAAAAAAGCCTTGTCTCATTATATATTTCAATAAAAGATTATTTAATTCGAGTAAATTTAAAACTTCGAACAACATCTCCCATCCTACACCGGTTATGATTTAAATTTTGTATGATTAATATGCTTATTATCTTCTAAAGAGGTATTCCTTGTTGTAGAGCATCAAAAGGCTTCTAGCAAAACGCATATAGGGTTTTCCTTTGGAAAAATGCTTCCTCTCCCTCAAAATTTTCTGGAAACTTATTCAACCCAAGATTTTTGTATTTTAGCCCTCACACCATCTACCTGTGTTTGGCGACAAAAAAAAATAAAGAAACAAATAAAATGGGGTTTAGATCAGTGGATATTATTCAGTGAAGCTTGAGACATATTGTCAGAAGATCTCTAACTTAGCAATATATTAAAAAATTATTTAGACGAGTGGGCTGAAAATTTTATTAAATTTGTAGATTGAACCAACACAGCCAATAAACTTATAAAATTATGGGGATCTATACTCAGAAATAGCTTTAAAATGGATTGATCTGAATTTTATGAGGAGAAAAAAAATCTACTTAACCTAATTTATAATTTCATAATTTTACCGGTTGCATTGACAGAATCAACAAATTTAATAAAATTTTCGGCCCAGCCTAATAATTTCATCCATTCCGTATCATGTGAGATCGAGTAGTGAGGAAGTACAAAGCAGACAAAAAGAGTTAATCCGCCGAAACTATGACTCTTGCCATGATGCATGAATTGCTGGATGGCATTTATTCACATTCATTTCCCATGCCATTCTCGCCATCAGTTTAGCCCAACACAAGGCCTTCGTAGTTTAATTGGCACCTTGTTTTTCTTGTAGGTCCACATTATAATAATCGACCAGTTCTGTTCTGCTGTCTTCCACCAAATCACATCAACATTGCATGGGCCTAGTATTCACATAACATATCTCTCTCTTCTTGGACTCCCTTTTTCTCTGTAGAGTGTTATTCTTGTATGGTTCCATGATATGAAATCAATGAAGTAAATATTATAAAGCTTCTCCTTTTGAGGCTTTTTTTTTCGGTAAAAGAAAAAAAAAAAAGAGGGGAGGAGAGAAAATCTTACCTGCGTAGCAGCCTCCACTAGGCTTTCCTTCCACCAGAAAATGGTCGATGCAGGCCGCAAATTTCCGTGTATCCTCTCCGACCCATGAGTTTTTCCCACTAGGTTCATTATCCACGTGTAAGTACGTCACCCCAGCGCCACCTCAGTATCAGCAGACCAGATGGCGACTCTACCGGACAAATCAGGCATGAAGCATCTGGTCCTCTCGTTTAATCGACGCCCGTATATTTCGAATCTGGATCACTCTGGTAAAATTTAAGCTCCATTCCAATCGTGCTACCTAAGGATGACAATCGAGTCGGGTCAGACATAAACGGGCCGGGTCAGATATTAAATGGGTCAAAAAAGTATAAACCTGAACCTAACCTGTTTATTAAAAATGTTAGAAATTACACTCAGAACCTGACCTGTTTAATAAATAGATAATCCGACCGGATCCGTTTAACCTGTTTAATAAATAGGTCGATTAAACAGATCGGGTTGGTTTATGTTTACCCGTTTAACTAAATATTACTGCAAATAACCAGAAATAAAATACTCAAAATAAAAGAGGAGAGAGATTATCCGTGCTCGATGCTTCCCTCGTCCTTCCCATCGGGGAGCTTATTGGCGCTCCTCGGCCTGCTATCACCGTCATCCACCGACAAGAGAGAGAGAGATGGGAGGTTCGACTAGGGGAGAGAGAGAGAGGTTGGGGGTTGGGGTCCTTGGGGTTCCGTTCAGCAACAGAGAGATGTGGAGCGGTTGGGAGGCTTCGACGGAGAGAGAGAGAGAGATGTGGAGCGGTTGGGAGGCTTCGACGGAGAGAGAGAGATGTGGGGGGTTGGGGCTTTAGCCAGAAAGAGAGGGTGCCTACTGGTTTGAAATGAAGAGATTGAGAGAGATACGACTCACACTTTCTCTTCCTTTCTTTCTAATTTCTCTGCTCCTTTTCTTTCGTCTTGCTCCTCAGCTCCATGGCAGCCGCAAGATTTCTCCTCCGCCGCAGCTCTTTCGCCGCCGCCTGTTGCTCGGGTCCAAGTCGTCAAAACCCTTAAGCTGCTGCACTGTTACCTCCATCGTAGTCCATGGGCTTGCTCGAGTCCCTGCCGCGGTCGCCATTGACGAGAAGGCGGAAGTAGTCGGCAAGGGGGAGGAGAGGGCGGAGGCGGAGGTCCGGAGGAGAGGGGGAGGAGACGGCAAAGGCGAAGAATCCAGAGGAGAGGAGAGCGGAGACCGGGAGAGGGACGTTGAGGGAAGAGGGCAGAGCAGTGAAATCAGGCCTCGGAGGTGACACAGTGAAATAGAATCGGGACTGGACACCGAGGGACAGAGGGAGGAAAATGGGAATAGAGCTCGGGCGGCCACAAAGCCTAAGGTCTCTAACCCTAACTTAGGAAAATGGGAATAGAAGTCGCGGACGGCGCTGTGTGGACCTCGCAGGCCGACGCGGGGAGTTGGGCCGAGGCAAAGAAAACAGGCTGAGGCGGAGAGTTGGGCCAACTCTGGGCTTTGTGGGTTGTGGCCCTCATCTAACAGCCCAATAGTTAAACGGATTAAATAGGTTAAACATGTCAAACATCTAAAATCCGTATCCGATTCAATTAATAAATAGGATAAACGGGTCAACCTTTTTATGACCCATATCTGTTTAGGCCAAATTCAAATCTTTTTATGGTGGATCGTATATGGATCAAATTGGCAGATCGAATCATATTTTGCCATACCTAGTGCTACCATCTTGGTGGCCAAGCTTCTCCTTTTGAGGCTTTTATGTGCTTTGCCTTCACTAGGTAAGGCTTCTGTCATCATTAAGAGGACAGCTAACCCTTTTCCGTTGCTGTCTTCCATCGAACGTTAATAGCATGGAGTTTTGTTTTGCACTCCAAGGCACCCCGGTTATCCCGCCCACGTGGCGCCAATTCGGTCTCTCATCGCGGTGCGATCAGGCGGGCCCACCGTGCTATGATCATCCCACCAACAGCCGCACGCCGTTACGGCACGAGAGACTAGAGAGATGCCTCTTTATAATGGCTTGTCGGATCTACTTGACGACGGTCGATCTAACGGTTGTCATCTTACACGAATCAAAGTACACTGCCTGATGGTATACTCCATTGAAGAGTGATAGCCTACACTAAAAGCTATCGCGCAGCTGTTTGGGATTTGTTAGGTACGGTGACGCTTTCGGCCGAATAGAGCTGGATGATAACACTTGCACCAGCATTCTTGACCCACATCAACCCAACTTGGAATTTGGTCAGGATTCTTGGATCCATATCTTGTGTCCATGAGTTGACTTTAATTTGACCAACTCATAAGACCTTTGCATGACCATCTCCAGCCGACTCGACTTGATCCGTTGTCCTAGGCAGAGGTAGTGCAACCTTATCCCATTGCGGCATCCCTCCTCAATTAAGACCATAATGTTATGGTTTGACTCAGATCAAAGCTTAAATCCACTCTATCCAGTAAAATTAAAAAATAAAATATTTAAAAATTAAGATGAAAGACGTGTTGGAGACCAAGGGAGGGTTAGCCAACGATAGGGTTAGCGACGAAGAAAGGGGCCAACACTAACGAGAGGCAAATGTTCAACACGTTTGTGCCTGCACCGAGCATGGAAAAGCATTTTCTATGCAAGGCTAGTGTTGGACAAGTATCGCATCCTCCTCGAAAGGAAGGGAGGAGAAATTGTTGCTCACGACGCTCACAGATTGTTGGAAGAGTGTATTTTCTATCAAGTAGACTGAATTGTCTCCAAGACAGCAAATTATTTTAGAAATTTTTATTAAGATAAATCACGAATCAATGCCCGACTGTCTGTGCCTCTATATAGGCTTTTATTTTCGGACCTTGTTTGCTTGCTGTATTCCTATCCTGTGAGCTGCAGTTGTATGTAATAGTAATTAAAAAAACCCAATAGTACGGGCTCTTTGATAGCTCCATGGCTAAACCGTTGGATCACGATCAGGTGGTCCACTAATTTTCCCTGTATTATAGTAATTTCAAAGCCGACCAGTCGTGGCGGACCTCCCGAAACTGCATGGATTTGAGCGCTATTCAAGTTTGATCCCGCTCAATCCAATAGCGCGTCCCATCGTTGACACGCTTCCGCCGCGGAAGATTCCAGACGAATCCACGTCATGTGGTCCCCGATGTCCGCCCCACCCATATCGGACCGTCCAATCAGTCCACGTTGTGGGCCCAGATTAATATCATGACGTCAAAAGTGTTTATAAGTAATAACAGGACGAAAGGACGCGTAATTGTTGCCCTTTTTACAGCTGGATATAAAACGGTATGAGCTGTAAGAGGACGGGAGGCAGATTGACGGGAACCGTACGCTCCCTAGAGCAGGCGCGGCGTATCAGAGCCGTCAATTATGGTGCTCCCATCCGTCCCGCTGTCCAGCTTGCGCCCATGATTCACATATCGTGGCCCGAAACTCACCTCCCGTCCACTCATTCATTTAAAGCAAGGCCAAACAAAGTTCCACAAGTCGACCAAGATTCCCGCAATATTTACGAGAGATGCCACTTACCGAGAGCCTTTCCCACCGCCGTCGATCCGAATCTCGAGCGCCAGCCTGTTCGTGATAAAAGACCGGCTACTTTTTCCAGTGGACGGTCACGTGGAATACTCAACCGTACTCCGGTGATTGCGCACCGGCGGTGATCGGATCTCCCCGACCCCACGTGAAGGAGAATAAAGAAAGAGAGAAGCAGCAGAACAGAGTCACCGACCAGTAACATAAATAAAAGAAGAAAGAAGAGATAGAAAGATTAAATATCGGAAAAATTCCACCGCCCAAAACAATAGATTGATGGAACCGGAAAACCCGATCCTTCCTTTACAAAATTAAGAAAAGAAAGAACAGAAAAAAAGTTCCCCACAACGAGTACAGGATCATCAAAGGCAAAGCCTTTTTCTCCTTCCCTTCTTTCCCTCTTCTCCAAGCAAAGAATTTCAAGTGTTTTTTATCCCATAATTAAGGGAAGACCCTAAGAAAAGAACAAAAAACATTAGTAAAGAGCAACCAAAAAAAATGGAGGATATTTTTTTTACAAGTTCTTGGTTCCCCGGGGACTGTAGCCGTAGTAGTGGAGATACCACTTGACGAACTTCTTGAGACCGGTCTCGAGATTGGTGGTCGGCTTGTAGCCGAGCTCGGCTCGAGCCAAGCTGATGTTGGCGTGGGTGAAGGGGACGTCGCCGTTGCCCGGCATCGCCACAACGTTCCGTTTCGCCTTCGCCTTCAGGTGGCGCTCCAAGATCGACACGAGCATCGGCACCGTCACCGGCGACGTGTTCCCCAAGTTGTAGATCCGGTACTGCGCCGGTCCCCGCTTCTTCCCCCCGCTCCCCGTGCTCTTCTCCGCCGTGTCCAGCGACCCCAAGCACCCCTTCACAATGTCGTCGATGTAGGTGAAATCCCTGGCGAGATCGACGCGATCCTTGCCGCTGTAGACCGTGATCGGCTTCCCTTGAAGAATATTTCTGGTGAAGGAGAAGTAAGCCATGTCGGGGCGGCCCCAGGGCCCGTAGACGGTGAAGAAGCGGAGGCCGGTGATCGAGAGGCCGTAGATGTGGTTGTAGGTGTGGGTGATCTCCTCGCCGGCCTTCTTGGTGGCGGCGTAGAGGGAAGCGGGACGGTCGGTGCGGTCCGACTCCGAGAAGGGGGCCTTCTCGTTGAGTCCGTACACCGACGAGGAGGAGGCCCACACGATCGCCGGCTGGGGGTCCGCCGCCTTGCACGCCTCCAGAAGCGTCACCAGGCCGGCGATGTTGCTGTGGACGTAGGACGCCGGGTTCTCGATCGCGTACCGCACCCCGGCCTGGGCGGCGAGGTGCATCACGTGGGTGAATGGGACCACGTCGAAGAGCTTGGCGAGGAGGCGGCCGTCGTTGATGTCGCCCTCGACGACGACGATGCCGTGGGAGACGAGGAGGGATTTCCTGGCCTTCTTCAACGAAGGATCGTAGTAGGTATTGAAGTTGTCGAGGCCGACGACGCCGTCGCCACGCTTGCGGAGGGCAAGGGAGACGTGGGAGCCGACGAATCCGGCGGCGCCAGTGACGAGGACGGAGATCCCTTGCGGGCGTCGGACCTCGGCGGAGGCCCGGATCTGCTTCTCCCAGTGGAGGCCGCCCCACGACGCGGAGAAATACTTGGACGAAGTGTCGACGAAGCTCTGGAAGCTGAGGTACGACGCCGTCAGCGCGATCAAGAAGAGCGCCCACAGGAACATGGTGCTCGTCGACGCGAAGCAACGGTGGAACTGCCGATTAATCGCATGGGCCCGCTCGATCTTCACCTTCCCCGGCGTCGATGGGAACAACTCGTCCTCCAGAATCCTCATCTTCTTCTCCGTCACCGTCTTCGTCTTCTTCGTCTCTATTGCTCCTATTATTCTACCCTTCTCTATCAATGCGTCTCCTTGTTCCTCCTCTAAAACCCTCGAATACTAATAAATTTTAAAGCGGTGGTGGGCTGGGTCGAATAGTAGAAGAACAAATGGATGGATGGGAGTGGGAGGAGACGAGGGAAGGGTCGGAATGCAAGAGAGGAGGCAGGGCAGAGGGAATAAATATATATTTTAATTTTCGGAAAGAAATTTCTGCGCCTGCTGAAGAGAAATGGGCGGAGTGGGGGAGATATAAATAGGGAAAGAGAGAAGAAGGGACAAGGAAACGCGTGAACGCGTTGCACGAGGAATGGCCAAATTAGCTTGCATAAAAATCCCGATTTTCCTAATTTATAGGATTTTGACATTTTGTAAACCCCTTTTTAGTGTTTTTTAAAGTTTCGTAGTTTTTGTAAACAGAATTTCAGGTTTTTTTTCCTTTTAAAACCAATTTAGTTGAAATTAATCTAACATGAAAAAATAAATTTATTATATTTAATATAAAAAGACCAGATATAATAAAAAATAATAGATCGTATATTTATTTTTGTAAAAAAAATAAAATAAATATCATAAGGAGGTGAACTTATTTTTTATTTTAAATTATCAAATAAAGATAATCTAAAACATCATTTTTTGACGAAAATATTATCGCTTATTTATATCAATATTATACTAATTGTATATATTTTATATTAATATTATACTAATATATGATAAAATATATTAATGTATTGAACAATAACATTTATAAATAATAATATATTGAATATATTTATCATAGATATGGTTTATTAATAAATAATTAACATATATTTATTAATCATCAATAAATTTAATATAAAATTAGTAATATTTAATATATTTATTTATAATAAAAAATATTTTTAATATATATGTATAAATTAATTTATAAATATTTATTAAGTTATGTAAATATATTTTAATATTCTAAATAGCCAATATTAATAGCATTTGTATAAGTAGGTCATAAAATGGCCAATAAATAAATTACAAAATTTTATTATCTGGATTATTTATTTAAAAATATTGCTGAAAATTTAGCAATATTTCATATAAAATTATCTCCAATTAAATATAATATTTTCAATACTATTTTTGGAAATATTTTTTTACTAATCGAATATGATAAAATTCATATTTTTTTCTATAATTATTTTATAAAATAAATAATTTTTGAAAATTATCAGATTATGTTATAATTTGACCTACACCAACCAAATATCCCTTAAATTGTTTCCCAAGCGAGGACTGGGGGGGCCACCGTCGACCGCGGTTTGCTGGTTGGTGGAGCGATCCCGCGGCCCTTTACGTACGACCCCCTTAAGCCCTCGCGAATAGGAAATGTAAACCTTTACTAGCTACTCCATCGAATAAAAAGATGCCACGTGGATGGTGAAGGTGGGAGAGGAGTGGTACTATGAAAGCGGATGCGCGGGATTAATGGAAGAGAGGGAATTCGGGGGAACGTGGGGGTAATGGACGGCCGGTTGAACCGGTCGCGGAGAGGGAGGAGGGGGGGATAACCGGGAGAAGACCGCGGGGGGGGCGGTGGTCGCGGTTTGAGATGCCGTTTCGTGGGGACGGTGGACGCTGCTTTGGCTAGCTTTTGACTGTCCCCGTACCGGTTTGTGGGCTAATATTCTCCCTCTCGGAGACTGGCTTCTCCTCCGTGTCGCAATTTAGGGGCCACCATCTGGGAAAGGCCGGGTGGAATACGCCGTACCCGTGAGAGCGGGGCAAAGAGCTAACTCAAGCCACATGGATAGATAGTTGACTGGATACGGAGTGCGGATATGAATGGACACGGATGTC
Organism: Phoenix dactylifera; assembly: GCF_009389715.1. Lineage (NCBI taxonomy): Eukaryota > Viridiplantae > Streptophyta > Magnoliopsida > Arecales > Arecaceae > Phoenix > Phoenix dactylifera. The sequence continues at coordinate 43,649 of NW_024068772.1, forward strand.
CGTTGCTTTGCGAGATGCGATATGATCATAGGGACAAATTTCTTCTAAGTAGCACACGTTTATTGAAAGGCAAACAGTGCACTAGGTCGTCTTTTTTGTGGCCTGACATCAGAGTCGGAGATATACCCCACACTTTGTATCTTTTTTTCTTTTTTTTGATTTGGCAAGTTGTACTTATGTGAGAACTATATGAATGCCGCTTTTAACCAAAAAAAAAAGCCATATAGATAGGTTATCCTTCGGATAAGGATGGAGGCCCTTTGGCTGCTGCCCCTGGTATCACTGCGAACTGTCGAGCTAACTGATATCCAGCCAAAATTAATAGTGGGATAAGAGCAATAAATTTGTACATATTTCTAAATTATTTATCATGATGACCTCTCTTTGTCCTTTATGCTGCTTCAGACCCACAGCAACCTAAGAATTTTATCCTGGCAAGATCTTTATTATTATGCATCAGCTATATTAATGTATACAAATTTGATAATTTTGCGAATGTTAATCCTTTTTCTATGATTTTAGATAGATTTTTCATTGTCAAAATTCATGGTTCTTCTAAAAAAATCGATATTTTAATATCGAGATCACAAAATGTCTCATTTGCATTTGAAATTTTTCTGCAAATTATTTTAGAATTTTTTTTGCATGAATACTCTTCTAAAAAGTCCATTATCTTAGTATCAGCCACCCCTAAAATTGGAGAAATGAATCAATTTATTCAGAAGTTTCATTATACTTTGTTTCCTACCACAAGTTCCTTTTCTCAGAAAGCTGATCAGGTTTCCTTTGCCATACCAACCCGTAGATTGGTCATGTAGAAGAAATATCATCATTTCTACCTAGCTTAGATGTGGAATTAGAACATTTAGCATTGAATGAATAAAAGTTTACTAGCCCAACAATCTTAAAATGAAGCCTATAATTTCATCATTTTCTTTTATTGTATCTTTCTAGCAGTCTCAAATGAACTTTTCTTGTTATATACCCTTTGCCGATATGTGTTGCCATACATCTCTACCCAAGGAATATCATCTTTCCCTACTAATATTTATCTTATTCTTAATGGCCTTCAAGTTGCCAACATTCATCCCACATTCCACATGCTGTGATGAATGGGAATTCTTTAAGATTCTGAGATGACCTCATCCATCATCAGTTTTTTTTCTAATCTTCATGTCATTTTCTCCACTCAATTATTTACTTTTGTATACCTACACAGTCTATTTTTATAAAGAGGCCAGTGTGGGAGCATGTTACTCAAAAGGAAGGACCCTTCTAGGAAGTCATAGTTCCTTGGGGCACCCCCACATTATCTGATAAGTGGTCCTCTTTATGTCTAGCTATGCAAGGTATTGTTTAATGTTTTTTTTTTTTTTTTTTTGTGACCATATTGCTGAAATCGTTGAATGAATCCTTTTATTTAAGTTTGGCAGTAAGACTCAGAAACTGCAGTACACTTTCTTCTGCAAGCTTTGAGGTATGGCGATTGGCCCTCCTCAAAACCCTAGCATGATGCCCTTGTATTTTATTTGGTCTCTTCTCGTTTGTGCTAATTTTGTATTGATGTGGATCCTTCTACAGTGCTGATTATGATCACAAGCACATGAGATGAGGGACTTCTTGTTGTTATTTCTAATTATATATTGCATCAAGAAAGATCGTCTCCAAGGCAATTCTAGTGGAAGTCTACCGAGCGCAATGACAATTAGAATAAGGCTTAAAACTAGCATTGCATTGTGATCTCTAGTCTTTTTAATACTCAATCCTGATCATGAGCTTCTAGATTTGGGCAAACTCTTTGTTTATCTTCTTAAAATATTCTTAAACTTTGATGAAAGGAGACTGGAAAACATGGATGCATGACTTTAATTAAATTAATAGCAAATATGATGTTGAGCATGTGTGCTCATTGCTGTGTACCATTTGGTTTAACATTTTTCATGCAGTAGAGCAAACCCTAGTCCACAAATCTCTTATTGTTCAAGCCATGCATTTGTAACCTGAATAATTAATGTAATAATTTAGATCATACAATTATAACATGTTCAAGGAGGTCGATGGCGCTTTAAACTCCATTGCACATTGCTTAGGAGTGAAAGGGCTCCCTAATTAACCTATCAGGACGGAAAACTAGAACTTGAAGCAAGCATCTATACTTTTTGATAAATATCTTATCCTTGGAGGTATCAAATCTAACTTGCAAGGAAAAGCTAGCATATTTATATTCTTAGCATATATATGGGAGTTGCTAGTTCGAGAGATGGTATTTTCAATGAAAAATAGTCACATTATCTTTTACAAGAATTTAGCAAAAAAAAAAGGGCAATTATTCTTTCCACGCCTATAATACAAGATCAATAATTTGAAAGAAAAATATAAAGAGATGCCCCATTCATATATAATATTCTCGTAAAAAATACTGAACATACAAAAACATGTTTATATTTTGATATTTTATAAATTTATGGAAGTAAGACATTTTCACTAGGCCTTGGGACAATTACGCGTAAGAGAGGATCAGTATTCTCTATTTTTCTGCCATGAGATATTCATAGCCAGCATTTTACTTCATAAAGATTGTCTTTTGACTGTAATTCAAAAACTGCAAGTATATATGCAACTTTGACGCCAATGAATGGAACCAGAATTAGGGTGTTGATATAATATGAAAATTGATAATTGATGGCGGATTCCAATGTTTATTTAAAAAAAACAATTTGAAAAATTCGAATGGCACAAAAATTGCTATATGAAAATAAAATGTTTCCTCGAATTGGAATGATAAAACTATAGCATCTATGGAGATAGTTTATGATAAAAACTGGGGTCAAAGTAACGGTCTTAGAGACCCCACTTTTGTTCTAGAGACTGGACTTTCTCCTCATCTACCATCGATATGTGATGCGATTCCTCGTTGTATCTTGGATCCTTTTAGATGGGTACAAAAAAAAGAAAACAGAAAAGCTTTGCCACCCTCCCTTGGTACCAAAAACACTCAATTGCTAGAATTGGCGTTCCATGCATGGCACCAACCTTCTCATGTCATGCGGCGTGGAGCTTTGTTTGGTGACATGGTGGGACTTCATTCATAGCACAAATATATATATATATATATATATATATATATATATATATATATATATATATATATATATATATATATATATATATATATATATATATAATCACTGCAATCTGACATCTGTTCGATTTCATGGAGATAGGATTCTTAATACAATTATTATGAAGAAATAGGAGGATGATTAGCGTCTTTGAATTCTGGTCTACGTCGAGGTCCTGGGCGGGTTGCAGATCCGCGATCTTCTTCTTTCGGGGGTGGAGGGTGGGACAGTGCCCGGATCAACCAGTTGTTCGGAGCCCAGCTTACGGAGAGGATCCAATCTGTGCCAGTTCCGAGATACACTAGCCCTAATATGAGGGTTTGGAGCATGACCTGCAAATCCAGAATTAGGGTGGGCGATACCTTCAGCACTCTCTTTAGGAAGCAACACCAAAGGAAGGATTACGCATGGATTTGGCGGTTCGAACTGCACCTGAAGGTGGCCTTGTTTCTCTAGAAGGTCGTCCGGGGCCGACTACCAACGAGACTTGTGCTGAGCAAGAGAGGTCTGGGCATTCTCCACCATTGCCCTAAATGTCAGGTGGATGAGTCAGTGGACCACGCCCTCTTCCAGTGCCAGCGTGCGAGGAGGATCTGGGAGCTGGCTACGCTCCACTAGAGGTCTGGTTTTACTTAGCGTCCTCCCTGCATGTCACGCCCCAGACCCGGATCCATGACACAGCCGTGCTATTGCCGACTACCGCCCATAATAGCACGAAGCCTCATACATGGGTAAGAGGTAGCCAAAATAGTCAAACTTTCATATATTAAAGTATTTTCGGTACAACTTGCTAGTTGTTACAAAATACAGAGCTTCTATACAGATCATGTACACAAAAGTATATATGTTTCACCCCAAAAAGAAAGAAGCTCTAATACAAAAGAAAAGTGTCTCTGACTGCTATTATTGGTGGTGATCTGAAAGAAAATATAAATGAACGGATATGAGCTACACGGCTCAGTAAGTAATCCTGCATAATCTTATCGGATCAACTATAATGCTAAACATGTTTAAACAGGATTTGAGAAGCTGACATGAACACTACTTAACAATTCGTCATGATAAAATATTTATACTGAGTCAATAAATCCATGTTTTAGGTCAACAAGAATTTTCATGAAATATACAACGTAAAAATCGTACCCCCGGTATTGCCGTGGTTCATACTCTCGGATGCTACTGCGAAGTCATTATCGGCCACTGGCGGAGCCAGTTCAGTCATTTTCAGCCACGGACGGGGCCGGCTCAGTCATTCTCGGCCACTGGCAAGGCCGGCTCAGTTGCATTCGATCAATAACATCTAAGAGCCCATTAATAGTACCTCTTGCAAGTAGTACCTCTTGGATGCTATGGCGAATTCATTAACGGTTACTGGCGGGGCCAGCTCAATTATTATCGGCCACTGGCAGGGCCGGCTCAGTCATTCTCTGCCACTGGCAAGGCCGGCTCAGTTGCATTCGGCCCATAGCATCAAGAGCCCATAGTACCTCTTGCAAGCAGTACATATAGCTAGATGCAATTACTATATCAACTTGCATGCATGATACTTTAAAATCAGCAAAAACATGATGCATGCATAACCATAAATTATGAGATCAAGGCATGTTACTTACTTTTCATAATATGCCATACATGAAGTATGTATATGAATAATACTCAAAACTTTTAATAAACATGGTGCTCACATGATCCATATTAAGATTAAAGAACAGGCTACTTGCATACATGATCCAACAAGATGAGGACAAATAACTTATACTTGATAATTCATGTAAGAAGACATAAACATAACATGATCCATAAAAAGATTAAGGCAAGTTACTTACAATACTTTGTTATCCAAATTTCTTAAGTCCAAGTGACCGATCCTCAATCACCTAAAACCATATCATAAAGATCACATTATTCTCTATTTATTTATTATACAATTTAGTTCATCTTGTTATGGACTTACTCCTTGGATCCCATCCAAAGATCTTAGCCCAATCCAATTTACCCAATTTGAAGTCTTCGGGGTTCGATTAAAACCAAATTGGGTCTACATGGGTTAATTGGGCTTTTAATAAAAGGATTGGGCCTGATTTATGATTAAGTTCAGCCTTCTCTAGCCAATTTGGCCTTTTGATTTGGTCAGAAGACTTAGTCCCAAGTTTAATTGGGCTTAAATTTTGGTTCAGGGTCAATGTGGCTCATTTGGGCCTGAGTCCGGTCAACCTGAGATCAATTTGGCCTTCTGTCAGTTGAATTGGACTTGAATTGGGCCTGATTTAAAATTAACTAAGTCTGCTAAGACCAACATAACTCAAATGGGATTCGGACCCAGCTCAATTGGGCTTAATTGAGTTAGGATTTAACCAAATTTGCTCAATTGGATCCATTCAGACTCAGCTCAGTTTAGTTAGGTTCAGACCCGACATCATTTGGGCTTGAATTTAGCCTATTTTATTCAATTGGGTTCGGGTTCAGGTCTTATTGGGTTTGCCAAACCCATTTTCTTTTATTTGGGCCTAATGGGTTTCGGACCTGAACTCGGATCTGACCCGTTAGGTCGACCCGCTTAAGGGATCTTTCTTCGATCTTCCAAAGGCTTCTACCTCTTCGTCTCCCGCTACCCTCTCTCTCTTTCTTCCGGTCTCTCTCTCTCTCTCTCCCCTTTGTCTCCACCGGAGACTTGCTACTCCGGCCGAACCCTCGGCCTTCTCCTCCTCCGGCCTCGTTTCCTTCCTCTTCCCCTGCAGCCCTCCTACTCCTCCCCTTCCTCTTGCTGGCAACCGGGTGGTGAGACTCCCTCGGCCCACTGGTCGAGGTGGTGCTCCCACCTTGGAGCAGCAGAAGACAGGAGGTCGGCTCTTCTCTTATCCGAAGTGATACCGGAGAAGGGAAGAAGGGTTTGGAGGTGGGGCCGAGGCCCGGTCTCCTTCGGGAGGTCCTCACCTACTCCAACCATGGCAAGGTAAAGCCGTCGTTCGAGGATGAAGCCTCAAGGGTCCGGTAAGCCCCCCTCCCCCCCCCCCCCCCTTTTGTTTGTTTATTTACTTTCTTCATCTTCCCTTTCCCCTTTTCTTTTTCTTTATGACGACGCCACCACCTCTTCATCGGAGAAGAGGTGGGGGTTCAGAGCTTCTTTAACCTCTAGCTCCAGGGGTCCGGCTTCTCTGGTGCAGTGCTCCAGAGGGCTAGAGATTAAGAGGGTATAGCAAATCTTGGGTTAAGAAGCTGAGGGTTTAAATAATGTTGATTAAGAAATGACCCCTTGGAGAGGTGGCATCCTCTCCTTCCCCCTTGCTCCGGGAGCCTCCAGCTGCCCCTTTTCCTCAGGCCAGCTAAGTTCCTCCATTAACCGAGGATGAGAGGTAGCGGGCTCCTAATTTGCATGGTTAAGGACCAACAGCTGGCCTTCTCTCTACTGGCCAGCTGGGGCCCTGTCATTTCTGCCCTCAGGCGTGAGGTGGCAGCCCTCCATGGGCTGCCATCCATGGGTCCAATACGGCCCACTAATAACCTGTTCCAAATACCCTTAAACTGGGCCTCAAAAGTATTGGGCCCGGACATTACACTGCAGATTACTAGATGGCGGGCTTCTACCTTGCGGACCCAGCAAGCGGCTATTGAGGCTACATGTACAGCTTATCAGTTTTGGTTGTCCAAGAAGGACTGGACCTTTGGTGAGGACTGCCCCCGCTACAGGTCATTATCGAGCAGGCCCGACTTCAGGCTGCTAAGATTGTGTAGTCACATCTGATGGACAGATCTTTGATAGCTCGAGACATCTGGGGCTCTGTTTCTTCTTGTAGAGCATTTCGTACGGTGTTCTTCACCTGTGAGCCCCACCTTCGAGTTTTCTCAAGGTCAATTTCAATGGATGTATACTGGATGGTGGTCGGAGGGGCGGGGTCGGTTTTATTATTAGAGGGCCGGACTCCAGAATAGTTGCAGCCGGTGGTTACCAGTTTTTCTATACCTCGGTCCCAAGGGCTGAGTTGAGAACGGCTTGGGCCGGCCTAAGGTATATTTGGCAGACTCTGCGGACCAGGATTGTTATGCTGGAGGGAGATTCAACGATGGTTATTGGCTGGATCCAGCAGAGCGAGGGTGGTGTGGGTGACGTTCACCCTCTACTTAGAGATATTTGGCCTTCCACGCTAATCATGTATACCGTAAAGCCAATGGGGCAACGGATTGAGTGGCTTCATATTTGACCAACCACTCTAAAGACACTATTTGGCTGGGGGAGAGGGGTTGCTCGATGCCCTCCGAAAAGTGATATTTTTTGATTTTTTTGGTTGTATCCGCACTCAATCTGTATGATACATCCGTCTTAGTTAAAAAAAAAAAATAGTCTACGGTGAAAAAAGAATTATTTGAATTTTCATCAAATTGGCCTATGAGAATGGAAACTCCAAAGAAAAGGCATCTTGTCTTGGTTTGGGATACTTCGCTTTCATCAACCATTTCTTCAATCTTGAATTGGAACACCTTGAAACACAAGACTTGCATAACACCATCCATTCTAAAGGCAAGGAACCTCATTCACTTTCATGGAGGAGTATGGAGCATTCTTATTCTTCGTTGCCGGCATCTTCTTTTTTTCCTCCTCTTTTTTTTTTTTTCTCTCTCTTTCTGCTCCCTGTATGTGGCACTAGATCACAAGGTTGCCCCAATTCTACGTCAATACCAACTTGCTGGAATCAGTCATATCAAAAGAAAATACTCTACAGCAAACATCTCTCTACTAGTCCTTGCACTAGACAGAGACCACGGATTCAGACTTTTTGAGTGTGGCATTGCAGCTGTATTTCTTTTTCCCAATTTTTTTTTAAAAAAAGGCATTCTCAACTCTCATAGAAAGAATTAGAATACAAAGGATCAACCCAATCAACATGTTTACATTAATATGGTGCACCCCATCTACACTTCTAAGCCTCGTCCTCTTATATATTGTGTATTTATTTTTAAGCAGCCTCATCTAAACATGTCTTTGCATGCAACTAACTGAATAATTGCACGAACCAATTGAGATACCTAGTCTTTCAAGGGCATTCTAAAACCTCACTACAACAAAAATAGTCTATAGCGATAAAATTTTTGCGACAATTAGAAAAATGTGTTACCATAAATTCCCTCTCGGAACGGCAGCAAGCCGCAGCCGAGGAAGTGAATAAGCTCCTTGAGGCCGGCTTCATCCGAGAGGTCTCCTACCCAGACTGGCTTGCCAATATAGTCCTCGTGAAGAAGGCCAACGGGAAATGGCGCATGTGCGTGGACTACACCGACCTGAACAAGGCCTGCCCGAAGGATAGTTTTTTCCTCCCCAGTATCGACCAGCTCGTCGATTCCACCTCGGGACATCAGCTGCTGACCTTTATGGACGCCTTCTCGGGGTACAATCAGATCCGAATGGCGCCAGAAGATGAGGAGAAGACGGCCTTCATCACTGACAAAGGCACCTATTGTTACAAAGTAATGCCATTCGGGCTGAAGAATGCCGGAGCCACATACCAAAGGTTGGTCAGCCAAATCTTTGAAGACCAGATCGGCCGAAATATGGAAGTCTACGTGGATGACATGCTGGTGAAGAGCCGAGTGGCGGAACACCATGTGGCCGACCTCAATGAAACATTCTCTAAGCTCCGGAAATATCAAATGAAGCTCAACCCCGCAAAGTGCGCATTCGGAGTTACCTCGGGCAAATTCCTGGGCTTCATAGTAACCCAGCGTGGAGTTGAAGCCAACCCCGAGAAAATCCGAGCGCTGCAAGAGATGACACCTCCAAGGACAGTTAAAGAAGTGCAGCGGCTCACTGAGCGGGTCGCCGCCTTGGGGAGATTTGTCTCCCGGTCGGCCGAGCACTGCCTCCCTTTCTTCAAGATCCGTAAGCGGCCAAAGAACTTCCTGTGGTCGGAGGAATGCCAGCAAGCCTTTGAAGAACTCAGGCGCCTTCTGGCCTCTCCCCCGCTACTCACCAAGCCTCGGCGGGGTGAGGTTCTTTATTTATATCTAGCCGTCTCCCCGGTCGCAGTGAGCTCAGTCCTGGTCCGGAAAGAGGACAAGCTCCAGAAGCCAGTCTACTATACCAGCCGGGTCCTCAGGGATGCTGAGACTCGATATTCTAAGCTTGAGAAGACAATTTTTGCCCTGATCATTTCAGCTCGGAGACTCCGGCCTTATTTTTAAGCACATACCATAGCCATACTGATCGACCAGCCTATGAAGCAAATACTGCAAAGGTCGGATCGTGCCGGAAGGGTTGCCAAATGGGCGGTTGAGCTCGGGGAGTTCGACCTTGAATACCGCCCCAGACCAGCTATTAAAGCTCAAGTACTTGCCGACTTCATCGTGGAGTGCACCTTGCCAGACGACCCCGGGCTGCCACTCACACCCACAGAGGAGACCCCGAGGCCGCCATGGGTCCTACATGCGGACGACTCTTCGACCTCGGGGGGTAGCGGAGCTGGACTAATCCTCACCAGCCCGGATGGGGTGGTGGCTGAGCAAGCCCTACGCCTCGAGTTTCCAGCCTCAAACAACGAGGCAGAATACGAGGCGCTCATTGCCGGACTCAAATTGGCGAAGGAGCTGAAGGTGGAAGACCTAAAGGCCTTCAGTGACTCCCAGCTAATAGTAAGCCAGGTCCAGGGAGACTTCGAAGCAAAGGAGCCATCGATGCGGAAATATCTCCAAAAGGTGCGGGAACTTACATCCGCCCTAGGTTCCTTCAGCATCCAGCACATTCCCAGAACGGAGAATCTCAGGGCGGACCAATTGTCAAAGCTGGCGACCTCCCGCATGAGTGAGCTTTCCAAGGCAACGGTGCTCGAATATCTTCGAACACCCAGCACAGAGGAATCTGAGCCGACCATGTGCATCGACTTCGAGCCAAGCTGGATCGACTGGTTCATCCGCTATCTTCAGGATGGGACCCTCCCTCACGACGAGCTGGAGGCCCGCCGGATCAAGCGTCAAACTCCCCGGTACGTCCTATATGAGAACAAGCTCTATCGTCGGTCATTTACTTCTCCTCTCCTTAGATGTCTCCGCCCCTCGGAGGCAGACTATGCCCTCCGAGAGGTCCATGAAGGGATTTGTGGAAACCACCTTGGAGGCCGGGCACTAGCCCATAAGATCCTGCGACAAGGATATTTTTGGCCCACGCTTCAGAAAGACGCAACGGACTTCGTCCGGAAGTGTGACCGGTGTCAACGGAACGCCAACATCCAGCGCCGACCTTCGGCCCCGCTGACCTCAATTATCGCCCCCTGACCATTTGCCTAGTGGGGAATTGATATCCTGGGGCCCTTCCCCCTAGCCACCGGGCAAAGAAAATTTTTGGTCGTCTCCATCGACTACTTCACCAAATGGGTCGAAGCTGAACCTGTGGCCCGGATCACCGAGCAAAAAATGCGGGACTTTGTTTGGAAGTCCATAATATGCAGATTCGGACTCCCCCGTATCCTTATATCTGACAACGGTCGTCAGTTCGACAACATCCACTTCAGAGAATTTTGCTCTGAACTCGGCATCGATCACCGTTTCACCTCGGTCGCCCATACGCAGACAAACGGAGAAACTGAGGTAACTAATCGTACCATTTTGCAGGGGCTCAAGGCTAGGCTTGATCGGTCCAAAGGACAGTGGGTCGAGGACCTGTACAACGTCCTCTGGGCTTACCGGACTACGTTCCGATTACCCACTGGTGAGACCCCCTTCAACCTGGCATACGGCACGGAGGCTGTTATCCCGCTGGAAATCGGCCTCCCCTCCTTAAGGGTGGAGCACTACGACGCCGACTCCAACTCTTTCCGGCTCAGGAATAACTTGGACCTCGTCGAAGAGACGCGAGAGGTCGCCCGAGTCCGCATGGCAAGGTACCAGCAGAAAACGGCCCAGTACTACAACTCCAGAGTCAAACCCAAGCTCTTCAAGGTGGGGGACCTCGTCCTCAGGAGAGCCGAAGCTTCTCAGCCCACCGAGCAAGGAAAGCTCACCCCGAACTGGGAAGGACCATATCAAATCGCTCGAGTGCAACGACCCGGAGCGTACAAGTTGAAATCTCTTGAAGGAACCCCTATCCCGCGAAGCTGGAATTCCGAGAATCTACGGATGTATTATCAATAAAACCCCAAGGGGTTCCGGGCGATCAGGAACATGGATCCTGTCCCCTCTTTACAATGATTTGCCTCCTCACAATGATTATGATTATGTCTTCTCTAATATTGGGTCGTTTGTGATCCTTAGATACCCCGACTAAGGTCGGGATGCCCCGCGCGTCGACCGTAGAGTCTCAAACTTTCTCGACCTCGAAAAGCGCCACCAGGTCGACGATGAGCTCAAGCTCCCTCGGCCCCATATTCGAGACCCCGACTAAGTTCGGGATGCCCCGAGTGTCGACCGTAGAGTCCCAAACTCCCTTAACCTCAGAAAGCGTCGCAGGTCGACAGAGCGTTCCCAGACCCCTCGACCTGGTGCACGATTCCTCGACTAAGGTCGGGATGCCCCGATGATCGACCGTAGAGTCCCAAACTCCCTCGATCTCGGGAAGCGTCGCAGGTCGACAGAGCGTTTCCAGACCCCTCGACCTGGCGCACGATTCCTCGACTAAGATCGGGATGCCCCGAGGGTCGACCGTAGAGTCCCAAACTCCCTCGACCTCGGGAAGCGTCGCAGGTCGACAGAGCATTCCCAGACCCCTCGACCTGGCGCACGATTCCTCGACTAAGGTCGGGATGCCCCGAGTGTTGACCGTAGAGTCCCAAACTCCCTCGACCTCGGAAAGCGTCACGGGTCGAGAGTGCGGCCCCAGACCCCTCGATCTCGTGTATGATCCCTCAACTAAGTTTGAGATGCCCCGAGTGTCGACCGTAAAGATCCAAACTCCCTCGACCTCGGAAAGCGACGCCAGGTTGATAGCAAACCCAAGCTCCCTCGACCTCGCGCTCGATAACCCGACCAAGGTCGGGATGCCCCGTGAGTCGACTGTAGAGTTCCAAACTCCCTCGACCTCGGGAAGTACTGCCAGGCTGACGACGAGCTCACGCCCCCCTCAATCCGAGGAAACCGGGGACAGTGCCTTGACGATCCTCCGGGACATTCAACAGCAACAACGGAGCAACGCTCGCGAAAGCTTTCGACAACGGCAATACCCCCTGGTTCAATTGGTATTCCCGAAATAGACCCCAAGCTAAAGGGTGACTCCGAAGGCCGACCAGGAAACAAAGCGATCTACTCCACTACGAAGCGCGCAATCTTGGAGGTGCAAGAGGTACATCCCACTTGACACCCGCCTTGTTATATTCATCTACTATGTATTGCCAGCGAAATCCCGATTGAGATCGGGACCTCATCTCGGCCAAGGCCGGGTCGCCCCTACGAGTTGATCCAAGACCGAGGTCCCACCGACCTCATGCATGCTTCCTCTACCGGTGACCCCCATGACAACTCATGCAAACCTTTTTGAGTAAGGGCCTGATTCGGCCCCCATACGTTGAGACATCGATGTCGATCTGTGAAGATGACCTCGACCACGGGCGTGCTGATCGAGCTCAAGAAGGCCGAGGTACTCTCTACAGGTTCCGACTCCGCTTGCCAGAACCTCGGCAGAGCCCGAGGGCAATAACCATGAAAGCCCCGATGACAGTTTGACTATTGGCTCATGCTCCCCTTCAGGGAACAGCCCTAACATTTTTATGGACCTACGCTCCAAAAAGCCAAACTCAAAGCTTGGCCAAATACCCCGATAGCGACCTATGCAAGTCTAACAAGGCCCCTCTCGGGGGTCCGAGGCCCGAGCCTGGTGCCTCAGAAATCCAAAAACCAAACCCGGCAACCTCTGCGAGCTTCAAATCCGAGCTCCAAGACTTGGTGAAGCTTCCTAGAATCCAAGCTCAGAGCCCCCCCTAATCAGCGTAATCGAAACTTGGACACTTAAACAAGTTAGGGGAAAGAAAAGCAAAACACAGCCAAGAAACATGTTTTCATTGACAAGCAGCCCAAAGGCTAGGATATAAAGTCGAGGGTCGGTAAAACAATAAGTTGAAGTACCGGCCTCGCTTACAACTGAAGAAAATAAAAGGGAAAAATAAGCGCAGAATGGCGAAAGAAAATTTTTTCATTAGTAAAGTGCCGGAAGGCTAAGTACAAAATTGGAGGTCGGCCGTTCAACAAATTTGAAGGCCGACCTCATTTACAATAAAAGGAAGATAAAAGTCTATGTCCTAAGGGGCGGCAGTTGCGTCGGCGTCACCCTCGGGGTCATCTATGGCGATGACCTAGGGGGCCTTCGGCGGACACGGGCTCGGGGTCTGCGGCAGGGACCTCGGCGGGCGCCTCGGGAGCGTCCTCGGTGATTTCGCGAGGGAGAGCCTCCGTCACCGCCGGCGCGGCTACGTCCGCCTCAGCCTCAGCAGACTCCTCCTCGGACGCGAGGGCAGCAGGAACGTCGTCGTCGGAGTCGGCGCCCAACCTCGTCCTCGGACGAATCGTTGAGAGATCAAGCTGGGGGCAAAACCGAGCCATCTGCCTCCGAAAGTTGTCGAAGCCACGGAGGAACCCATCCACGGTCTCCTCCTCTAGCATATCGCGGAATTCGTTCGAGTCCTTGAAGAGGTCCACGGCATGCTTAGCTCGCTCGAGTGCCCTCTTTCTAGCGCCAGTCCCCCCTCCACGGAGGACGCCGCTCGCCGACAGATCGCCGCCCGCCAGAGTTTGCCGAAGCTCCTCCTCCTCAGCCGACGGCCGCCCCCGGGTCCAATTTCCAGCAACACTAGTCTTTCAAGGGCGTTCTAAAACCTCACTACAACAAAAATAGTCTATAGCGATAGAATTTTTGCAACAATTAGAAAAATGTGTTACCATAAATTCCCTGTCGTAATAATTTAAAAAAATATCATAAAAGATATATAATGTAATATTGCAGCGATTTATCAAGAGTGTTGCTAAAAGTTATCATATGGCGATGGTATCTTATAACTGCTGGAAAAAATTGTATTGTTGCTAAATTAGAATGACATATATTCTGGTGGTCCTTCTAACGGTGACGCTGATTGAGGTGTCACTTAGAATGGTCATAGTAGCTACATAGTTGATTTATTTTCTCGGTGGGATTCTCAACTAACACAATCACCAGGCACTGTAGAAATGATCCTTATCTAAGGATTTAACACATTCTTCCTCTCTTTGCTATATCCTATGAAATATTGAACTTATTAATTGGTTAAAAACAATCTCAAAGTACATAGATCCAACCAGAAGGTAGTTAAGTCTAGTGCATGGAAGGTCCGAAAATTAGACCACAACTGATCATTATGTGCTATGCTAATTTTTCTCCCTTACCTTGTTCTTACTTTATTGTGGAAGCGACTGCGTTAACCTTTGTCTATCTTTAAAGACATGGATGCAGGTGGGAGAGCGGAGAACATTCCACCTAACCTATTCTCCTGAGTTTCTACTGGTGCGATGGATGCTTTCAACAAACACCACATAGAAATCAAGGTTTCGTAAAAAAGGCCATATGATAGTAATCAGCTCTCATTGTTTGAAACCTCGGGCGACAAATTTATGGCAGCGGAATTGAAGTTGGCCAAAAGTCCCGACATGCGGAAGTTGGAGTTCTGGTGACGGGAAACTTGGAAAGCACTCAAAAGCACCTTGCCGTCTCCATGCGACCAGTCTAATGGACACCCAAGCCAACAAAGAAGTTTAGTGCCACCTTCCTAAAAGATATCTAGATGACGTATAGGATGTTCTCGAGAAGCCAACATCTAAGCGGGAACATGCTTGAATGGAGGAGTACGTCCAAATGCCACCAACTTATCAGAATTAGCCAAAATCCTATTTGAATTCACTTCTATTTGGTCATGGATTGCAATCGTGAATTTGGCAATTTAAATTTGAAAAAGAGTGTATATATTTATATATATACAAGTATATACATATACATACATAAATACATGTATATACATACATATACACACTGATATATACATATGTACATACATACATACACACACACATATATATATATATTGATGGGGGGAAATATGGATCGTCTTGCTCACTACAATAGGGCCACCCGATTTTAGCCAAATAAACCCCAACACCGGTTGAGCCGGGCCTCGGCCCCGCAAGGAATTAATCTGAGCTCGAACTTCGTCGAGGGCTCAACCGACCTTAGACAGGTCTCTCCGCTGCTACAATCTGCGTTAGTCTTCTCTGATGTTCATAGCAAGGTGCTCCTAGTGGGATAAAGTCATGAGGGAAAAATTGTCGTGCACGAGCCGCGCACTATGTTAAGCACGTGCGTGCTCCCCTAAAGCGGACAATACCTTGCTCTCTGTTGAGGTGCTCCAACACTCTTCATAGACAATGCGCTTTGGCCGAGCCGGGGGCGCCCCTATGTTCACCAATGCACCCCGACCGAGCTCGGGGTGCGTTATCCAACAAAGCGCCCCGACCTCCGAGCTCGGGGCGCTTCATCGAGCACACCTTGGAATCAGGGATGCTAGACCGACTTCAGCACCTGACAAGCCGACTTTATCAAATGCCTGATACGACCTCACCGAGCTCGATCTCGCCTATGGCCGCATCCACGAGCCTGCTTACACCCGATCACGTGACCGTACATTGCAACGCCCCCTCATTTTGCTCATTGGCCAATGACAATCAAGGACAACGCCATGCTGCTCCAGCCATACCCTGCTACGGCTGTCAACGCCTTCCATTCATAAGAATGGACTGCACCGTGCGCCTCAAGTATGCTCTAGCCACACGCCATCTTGCTGGAAGCCATCTCCTCTCATAATGAGAATGGGCCATACCTCCGCCACCTGGACGCCTTTACAGGGACTATAAATAGTTCCGTCAGGTAACGTCTGGGGAGACTTTTGATCCATCTGAGATGCACTCTAATTTGAGCATCGGAGGGTCCTCACCAGAACCACCGGTGAGGCTTTGTGCAGGTACACCATCGCGCGGGAGGTGGCTCGCCTTCTTCCTAGACATTCCCGCGGCTCCCTGGACTCCTCCGGCGTGGTCACTCTTGGGCCAAATTTGAACCACAACATTTAGCACTAGAGGAAGGGCCTGAGTTGTGATTATGAGGTTGGGAAGTCACAGAGCTCCAAATGCATCGAGTAGTTGGGTACCAACGCCCGGCAACTCGCTCCAGAGCCCACCCCCAGCAGCACTTATGCTAGCAAACCAAACCCCTCAAGTCCAGCCGGGGCAGTTTGATCTGCTCACCCTTCAAGTCCAAACACTCACCGCGGCTGTTCAAAACCTCCAGCTTGTAGGAGCTCCATCCGTTGTCGAGCTCAACAAGAAAGTCGAAGAATTGGAGCGACAAATTCAGATGCTCCGGGATCAGGTCGCGGAATAACGCGAGGAGCGCAGTTGATCAAAGAGCAGATCCCCACAGCATAGGAGAGGACCTCCTCGACCTGGGAGTGAGGTTCATCCGATATCCCCCCTCCGAAGGCTCGAAAAATATGTTCTCCTCCAAAGGTTTGGGAGGTACACTTCCTCACATCCATCCCGGTCAGTGATTCTTATAGAAATCGAGGGTTATGGCTACCTCCAACCCCCACCAAGGATGCAACCATAAGGAACGCGAGAGCGCTCGGACAAGTACTGCCGCTTCCATAAAAATCACGGTCATGATACGGAGGATTGCTACCAGCTCCATGATAGGATCGAGGCACTTGTCCGCCGAGGACGGTTGAGTCGATTTATCCGTGATCAGGCCGATGGAAAGGCACCCGGGGGGCAGAACCCGGGGCCACGCAACGCGCAGAATAGCCATCGTTCCATCGTGGACATCATCGACGCCGTAGCCGTGTATCCCACATGCTAGCGGCTTCGTGACCTCGGAGGGTAGCAAAGAGGCCTTATCTCCATCAATCCGGGTCTGGTAACTCGGCATTTAAGATACGACCCCCGGACGGGACTTTAGCCCCTCCAAATTAGGATTTCTAAAATCCTAGGATATGTTAATCAATAAAGTAGTCCTCTAGGATTTCTCTAAAAGTGTCTCTAAAATGCCTTAATGAGCTCGATATGCCCCGGTAGTCTCCGCGACACGAGTTAAAAATCTACAAAGTCATCCCTGGAGCTCGGCTCGGGATGCCCTACAGTGTTGCTTGAGAGTCAAAGCGCTCCGCGACTGCAGGATCTAAATCTACAAAATCATCTTTGGAGCTCAGCTCGGGACGCCTTGCAGGGTCGCTTGAGAGCCAAAGCGCTCCGCGACTGCAGGATCTAAATCTACAAAATCATCCTTGAAGCTCGGCTCGGGACGTCCTGCAGCATCGCTTGAGAGCTGAAGCGCTCCCGACTGCAGGATCTAAATCTACAAAGTCGTTCCCGAGCTCGGCTTGGGACGCACTGAGGCGTTAAAGGGGAGCCATTGAAGAGCTCCTCCGACCGTAGTATTCTACAAGTACGCTCCCGATCTGAGTGGGGGCGCCCTGCGGCGTCAACGAGGAGCCACTGAAGAGATCCCCTGACTGTAATATTCTACAAGTACGCCTCCGATCTGAGTGGAGGGCACCCTGCGGCGTTAACGGAGAGCCACTGAAGAGCTTTTTCGACTGCAGTATTCTACAAGTACGCCCCCAATCTGAGTAGAGGGCGCCCTACGGCGTCAACGGGGAGCCACTGAAGTGTTCCCCCGACCGCAGTATTCTGCAAGTATGCCTCCGATCTGAGTGGGGGGCATCCTGCGGCGTCAACTACGAGCCACTAAAGAGCTCCCCCGACCGCAGTATTCTACAAGTATGCCTCCGATCTGAGTGGGGGCGGCTTGCAGTATCTGCAATGACGTCCCTTGAGCTGGGCTCGGGGCGCCCTGCGTTATGTCGATCACGAGCCAAAGAGCTTCTGCGACCGCAGGTATCTATGGTGACGTCCCAGACCTGGGTTTGGAGCGCCCTGCAGAGTCGACCAAGGGCCCAAGAAGGTCCGCCAACCGATCGCTGAGTGTCCTTCGACAACACGCCCTAACCTAAGTTCGGGGCGCTCTACGTCACATCGGTCGCAAGCCAAAGGAACCTCCCATGGCTGCTTCTGCATTGAGTAACGTATCATCCGAGTTCGGCCTAGAAAGCTCGGCGAGCTTTTTGCCAACTCTGCGGGGGTTACATGGCAGCGTGGAGGCTGAGCTAATCCCTAAACTACGCAGTTCGAGTCTTACTAGCTAAGCATAAAGCTCCAGCATGCAAGATTTCAAGGTAGTGAAGAAAATCCACTTCATTCACATTGAAAGGTTAGGGGCTGATTACAAAAATAGCCGACCTTGAGGTCGGGCTAAATACAAAAAGGCCTAAGTAGCCTACTTAGCAAAAGCAAAAAGGGAAAAGAAAACTAGAAAAGAACAATCGGCTTGAACAACTTCCGACCCGGCTGCCGTAACTACCTCTGCGGCCTCCCGGACCGTCACCCCCTCCGTGAGCTCATACGATTCAGCGAGCCTGTTCTTCCCGGACGACATCCGCCCCAGTGTCTGTGAGCGTAGATGAAGCGCATTTTATAGCGGAAGCCCTTCGTCACACTGGTGATGAGGTTCTTCGATCCCTCCTCAGACCGAGCTTCATCCGACGCAACCACCTTGTCGTGTTGAGCCGTCAGGGCCCTATTACTGAAGACCATCTCCACAAATCTTCGCAGCAAATATGGCGGCTAGGTAAGGAGATGAAAGCGAGAGAAGTCAAGTGAAGGCTCCAAGTCCCACTACAATAGCTCTGATCGGCTAAGTCGAGCAATCAAGTAGGCCAAATCCCGCCACGTGTTAGACCCGGAAGCAACGTTAGCAAATCTTCCCAAATCACGGCACTAAAAACCGACCATCATATGGGGCGCTTCGGGGAATGGAACATTGATAACTGCCCTCTCGCGTTCCATCAGGAGGGGCGCTTTGGAGGACGGGGCATTAATGATTGGCCCCCTTCGCGTTCTATCCAACAATGCCTCGGAAAGAAGCGCGCACGTGGTACATTAAAAAGCTCCCACGGCTGTTTCTGCTTGGAGCAATGTGGCAGCCTAAGCCACCCAAGCCCGGCTCAGAAAGCCTGACTCAAAGCGATCGGCTGCAACAACACAAAGTGTTCCCAACTCGGTGCATAAATCTTCATAAGCGCTTAACCTCATCGCAGACGGAGCAACAATCGAGCTACTTCTTTCGTCCGAGCTAAAAAGCAACTCGACCTCGGAAGTCGGGGGGCAAATGATGGGGCACAAAATGGATTATCCTGCTCACTACAGTAGGGCCACCCGATTTTATCCAAATAAACCCCAACACTGGTTGAGCCGGGCCTCGGCCCTGCTAGGAATTAATCCGAGCTCGAACTTCGTCGAGGGCTTAGCCAACCTTAGACAGGTCTCTCCACTGCTACAATCTGTGTCAGTCTTTTCCAATGCTCATAGCAAGGCGCCCCTCGTGGGATAAAGCTGTGAGGGAAAAATTACCGTGCACAAGCCGCGCACGATGTTAAGCACGTGCGTGCTCTCCTAAAGCAGACAATACCTTGCTCTCCACTGAGCTGCTCCAACACTCTCCATGGACAACGCGCTCTAGCCAAGCCCGAGGCGCCCCTCTGTTTGCCAACGCACCCTGACCGAGCTTGGGGTGCCTTATCCAACAACACGCCCCAACCTCCGAGCTCGGGACGCTTCACCGAGCATACCTCGAAATCAGGGATGCTAGATCGACCTCAGCACCCGATAAGCCGACCTTATCAAACGCCTGATGCGACCTCACCGAGCTCGGTCTCGCCTATGACCGCATCCATGGGCCTGCCTATACCTGCCCACGTGGTCGTCCATTGCAACGCCCTCGCACCATGTTTTGCTCGCTGGCCAACGACAATCAAGGATAATACCATGCTGCTCTAGCCATACCCTGCTACAGCTGTCAACGCCTTCCATTCACAAGAATGAACTACACCGTGCGCCTCAAGTATGCTCTAGCCACATGCCATATGGCTGGAAGCCATCTCCTCTCATAAATGAGCGGGCCATACCTCTGCCACTTGGACGCCTCTATAGGGACTATAAATAGTCCCATTAGGTAACGTCTAGAGGAACTTTTGATCCATTTGAGGTCCATTCTAACTTGAGCATCGAAGGGTCCTCACCGGAACCATCGGTGAGGCTTTGTGCAGGTACACCATCGCGCAGGAGGTGGCTCGCCTTCTTTCTTGACATTCCGGCGGCTTCCTCGACTCCTCCGATGTGGTCATCCTCGGGCCAAATTTAAACCAGAACATACACACACACACACATACATGTATACATACACATATACATATAGGTATGTGTAGAGACTTGATCAGGTATAGCCAGGTCTAGCCTTCTCTCTCTCTCTTTCTCTCTTTATATATATATATTGTATATTCTAATTATTATTGCCTTATTATATTTAAATGAAAATTATTCCTAACTTACAGGAGTGGCTCAATGCATTTGGATGCCTAAGGTGAACTCAAAGGCCCAATATAAATGTATTTGGGGGCCTCAATGCATAAATAAAAAAAAGAGATAATAAATTTCTTTAGGTAAGAGATATGTTCCATATAAATACATTTAGGGGCCTCAATGTATTTATAACTATAAAGATATATAGCATTTGAGGTCCCCAATGCATTTGGGGGCCTCAATACATTTGGACACTCACCTTGGAACTCACTATAATAAATGCATTTGGGGGCCGGGGCCTCAGTCGCCTAAGGATGAGTCAGCGCTGCTAATTTAGATATTTAATGAAGAGCCAATACAATTAGTGGTTGACTTTAAAGTTAAGTTTGTGATCTTGTTTTACATGATTTGCGAATTGCAAGAGAGTAGGATATAAGAAATATAGTTTTTTTTTCATTGATAAATAGTAGAAGTTCATTGTTTGATATTGTCATCAGTATTTTTTATTTGATGAGATATCATTATGAATATAAAAATGAAGATTTGCCAAGACCCTCTCTGACTATAGTTCTGACTAATCCATGCAAGCTGGCCTACAAATTAAGCTATAGAGATTTTTTTGAAAAAAAAAATAAAGCTATGAAGGAATTGTAATGATAAGGAATTGAGAATGCATAGAGTTTAAGTGTTTGCTAGGCTTGGGTTGGTGTAAATTGTTTTAAGCTTGTGAAGACAAAGGCGGCTGCTTGGACTTAAGCTTGATAGGAACCTTTCAAAAGGAGCAAGCTAAACTTTAACATTTAAATGGAAGCCAATTTGAGTAATACTATTTTGTATAATGAGACAAGTTTTAGTAGTCTAAAACTCGATTTATTGATAACAGTTTTGTAATTGTATTTTGGTTTTCTATTCTTAGAAAAAAAAAATCAAAAAAAGAGGTTATACCGTGGTTCTATTAGGTTGAGTCAGATTTTAGATACCTCAATCCAAGACGTGGATATATTGGAACAATTGTAGGTTGAAATTTTATGAAGGAATAATAAATTCTTTGGCTAGTGGTAACAAATTATTTTGCTGACAATAGTAGATGTTGTTTTCTCTAATTTCTTTTCTTTCCTTCTTTCTTTCTTTTTCTCTCGGAGAGATTATTTTCAACCCTTCTCCGCACCCAGGCCAGAGCCCAGGCACCTAGCCACATGGGCATACTGTAATATGGCTCAAAATGAGGGCTAATACCTGTGGTATCAAAATTCCACCTCTTGTTTTAAGTGGCAAAGGTCATGTCCTCCGAATCAAATTTCCGTGATGTAAAAGGTGATTGAAATGCACTTTTGGTTTTCAATTTTTAAAAGTTGAAATATAAAAATTGAGATAAAAATTTGATGAAAAAATTATAGAGACATTCCTTTAAATTGGGACTTCTTAGACCCTAAAAATTTATAAAGTTTCAATTAGCCACCAAAATTTTATTTTTATTGCAATATGGCTGCCCGGTCGTCTATCTGGATGCTGACACTGTTAACGGAGTGAGAAAAAGAATAAAAATATCCTTGATCTAGAGAGACCAGAACTTAACTTTTATGCGACCTCAAAACACTCCATCTTTTGTCATGCATTCATCTGCATAGCTCTTAAAGCACTCAACTTATTTCATTCATCCACTTGTACATATCTCAAAGCTCCATCATCTATCATCCATCCACTTACACAGATCTTAAAGCACTTCATCTTTTATCATCCATCCACTTGCATAGCTCCATCCTCTATCATTCATTTGCTTGCTCATAAAAGTAGAAATCGGATAGGGTCAGGTCGGACGTAGGTCAAGTTAACAATTCATCAATCGAACTCAACATGTTTATTAAACAAGTTAGAAATTCAAACCTGAACTTGACCTTTTAATTAAACAGGTAGCCCAACCCTAACCTATATAGCTTATTAATTAAATAGGTCAATTCAGATTAAACGGGTTAAATATGTTAAATGAGTTTTCTACTGATAAAACGAATTTAAACAGGTTAAATAGATTGGGTAAAACAAGATGTAAATATATTAAGTAGGTTTTAAATTGGTTAAACAAATCTTAAACGGGTTAAATAGGACAGGTTACGACTTGATCCGATTACTAAATAGGTCAAAATGAGTTAAACATGTCAAAGGTCTAAATATAAACCAAACCTATTTAGTAAATAGGTCTAGATGGATTGACTTCTTTATGATCTAAACCTATTCATGTCAAACTTGAACCTCTTTAAAATGAATCATTTGTGGGCCGGATTGATGGGTAGATCATAAATTGCCACCTCTACCAGCACAACTCCATCCTATGTCCTTCATTTTCTGCACAGATCTCAAAGCATCCCATCCTCTATCATCCATTCGCATGCATAGATCTCGAAGTGCTTTATGCTTTATCACCTATCCTCTGACACAGATCTTAAATCACTCTATTTTGTGTCATTCATCCGCTTGCACAAATCCTAAAGCGCCCCATCCTCTATCATTCATCCATATATACGGATCTTAAAGTGCTCTACCTTCTATCTTCCATCCGTCTGCATAGATCTCAAAGCACTCCATCTTTTATTATCAATCCATCTGTATAGATATTAAAGCGCTCCATCCTTTGTCATACATCCACCTGTATAGAACTCAAAGCATTCCATCCTCTATCATCCATTCACCCGCATAAATCTCAAAGCATTTCATCTTTATCATTGATTTATCTGCATAGATCTTAAAGCGCTCCATCTTTTATGATCGATCTATCTGCATAGATCTCAAAGCACTCGTCTTCTATCATCCATCCACTTACGCAAATCTCAAAGTATTTCTCCTTTATTATCCATCCACTTGCATAAATCTCAAAGCACTCCGTCTATGCATAAATCTCAAAGCACCCCGTCTCTACATAAATCTCAAAACACTCCATTCCTCCATCACACGTATCTCGAAGGGTTCTACCCACATAACTCTTCTTTTCCTCACTATCAATTTGTATCAAAACAAGAGCCCCTCGCCAAGTTAGTGCGAAGGACAGTTTTGAGATTTTACAAATATTTAGTTATTAGGTAACCTTTACGTGATAATGTTTAATAAAAAAGAGAGACGGCTGGGCCATATTACAACAAATTTAAAATTTGGTGGCTAATTGATACTTTTGGGTTCTAATTATAAATAACATAAACTTAGAAGGATATCTCTATAATTTTATCAAAATCTATTTCTTAAAGTAGTTTTTATTTTCTAAATATATTTTTTTAAAAAAAGAAAGATACCCAAAATAGTTTTTTCTAAGAAAATTGTGGAAAATATATTTTTAAATATAAATATTATTTATTACTACTCAAGTTTCAACTTGAGATCTCACATTTTGAGAGGAAGGTGCCAACAAGCTTAGATACGAATGGTTAGTGTAAACTTATATGACTTATACCATAAACAATACAAGATAAACATGACATAAAAAGATTTACTCCTATAATGCTATGCATAGTATTAGACAATCTTTGAAGCTTAGTCGCAACTTAACAATCTAACCCTTTACTTGCGCCTCCTTGATAGTTGATAATTTTGATATATGCCTTCATTTGAGAACACGTGCCAGTGGTTGAAATCTAGTTCATTCGCTATCCACTACTTCTAAACAAGCAGCTAGTATGTAAAATAATATATTTTTAGTGAATTGAATATTATTGCAGATTTACATGTGCCATAGATATTTTGGGCAAGGTGGTGGTAAGTCAAGCCAAATTAGGACAATAACATGTCTCTCCCCCAAATCTAACCTGAATCGGCATGGAATCGAGACCCACTTGCCGAGCCAATCCCCATAATTCAATTTGACCAATACGACATGTAACACAATCAAATTTACAAAATTCAATTCTTTAATAATTCCATCTACCATGTTTAATCTAATCTTTATATCTTTTGATAAGTTATTTTGAATATAAATAAAACAAGTAGCATTGAAAAAATGTTAATCCTTGCTCAAGCTCATGACTCAACCCAATTTAACTCATTTCAATCAATTAGAATTCCACTCTTATGAGCGAAATTGTGTCGAAGATCTGGCTCATACCTGGCCTATTTAAGCAGAGGATCAAAAAAAAATTTGATTCATACCATAACCAAAATGATCGAATTATGATGTCCGCAAATTCAATCTCATCGACTCATCCGTTTCGATCGTCTAATCCAACGATCGATGGTCCAATCCAACGGTCGACGAAAAGGGGTATTTGCAGTAAATAGTCCCACGTTTCGAGGACGTCTTGGTCCATTCGTCTTGGCGATGTGGATTTCATTTCGCGCGCAGTGGACGGCCAAGAGACCGTTCTACCTCCGTCCGCTGTACGGCGCCTCTCTTCCACTCTGTTTCCCTCCCTCGCTCCCCTTCCTAGCTTCAAAGTTCCAAGTTCCCCCCCTAAACTCCTCCAAGAGCCCCCAAACCCTTTCGTTTTTTATCTGATTACGACGATATTATCCGCTGGGTGAAGATCTTCTCCTCGATTTTGTGTTTATCTCAAAGGATTTTTCCTCCAGATTGTTCGCTGGCTGAAGAATCCCCATCTCCGGCAGGTGCGTATTGGGCTTTCTATTCACCTTCTTAGGATTAGATACCTTGTCAATGCCCTTTTGTTAATCTTTGGGAACTGTTTTTGGGAGTATACGTTCTTTTTACTCTTTTCTTTGTCACTGAGTAGTTTCATGGTATTTTATTGGTTTTAGGGTTTTGAGGAAATCTTGTTTTGATCCTAGTTTTTCTTTCCTTTTTTATCTTCTTTTTCTTTTTCAAATAACAAATTATCATATTTTCTTGGTTTTATGGGTTTGAGGACTTCTTTCTTTGATTCTCGTTGTTGTCTTCTACTCGATTTGTTATCTATTTGAGGTGTAATGGGACGTGAGATGCTTTCCTTTCGTTGAAAACTTTATATTTTTTTTTAACATAAGGTTAGGTGCAAAGTGTATTCTTCCTTTCGTTGGTTATTCTTAAAAGAAGATAATGAAATCTTCTCAGTATAATTTGGTTATTCTTAAAAGAAGATAGGGAAATCTCCTCAGGGACTCTTATGGGAAAGATATAATGCAAGTAGAATTGCAGATGTAGTGTTGATATCACTGCTTCTGCTGTAGTCCAAAAGAGGGGGTTGGAATCACTAGTGATCTCATAACATGCAAGTTGGGTGGTATCCAGCGGAAAGAATAATGATAAACATTTTTAAGCTGTGAATTTAGTTATGGCATTGTGCTTTCCCTCAAAAATTAGTGGATAGGCAATGGTTGTAAGACAGTAGTTTCTGCTGAGTAACAATGCCAAGATTCTTGATTGACTTTAGGGTTTGTGGCTACAGCTTTTGATGAATCTGCCAGGAGGTATTAGTGGCCGGGTCTAAGGAGAGCGACATTCATGTTCAGTAAAACACAATCTTAAAACCTGAAAGTTATGTGGAAATCAAGCCTCTTCACATCAAGACATACTCGTGGAGACATCCGCAGCATTACCTACTGGTGGGGTTGGTGATGCCACATGGTAGGTGTTGCTGCATGGCTGCTAAATGATGCTATAGCATAAGAGCACCAGGTGGAGTTGGCACTCGGGTAATATGCTGAATGAACTCCAACTCGTTAGATTATGAACTTATAATTGATTGATTTTGCTTTTGCTGTTTGCAGTCGCACCTTTTAGGTGCAAATAACTTTTATGCTTCATTCTACCAAAAAACAATCTTGAAAGGATAGAGTTAGAATTGATTGACTTAATAGTTTATTGTTTAGTACAACGATAGTGGATTAAGTGATGGATTAGAGGATCAGCTGTTCTGCTAAAAGCCATCTTCAAAAGGCATCAAAAGGTGCATGGCAAGTGCTGAGAAACACAGTAACATACGCATGCACACATGTAGAATATCCCTTTATTATAATATTTCTTGCTTCTTTTTAGTAACTAGTAGACTTCTTCTGAACTTTGCAATAAGAATTTGACTCCTCCAACCAAATTTACACCACAAGCCAATTCGAACATGTACATTAATAGTATTTTGTATATGAATCTTGTCAAATCAAACGTTTAGTCATTCGTATACAAAGAAAATAGACAAAATAAGAGTACATAGGAAACACAATCCAAACTAAGTTAAGGAATTCAAGTTTTAAGGTAAGGACTGCGTATAATTTCTTTAAGATTCAAAGAACAAAGGCATAAACTCATAAAATCGATAAATACACAGAAAATATGAATAAAAGAAACACTTTGTGCTCATCTCAGAATCAAAATGGATATGCATATTTGTTTGGACTAGGGAGATTTGCAAGTGAATAATGGTTCCATCTCACATACTGATTTTTCCATTCCCAAGTGCTAGCTCAACAATTCCAATTCTTTCATTAACATGAATTCACCTGTACTCTTTGTATTATTGAAGCATGTGATGCCTTGATGGAGGGTGCAACCATAGTTTATCGTGAGTCATCTGACAGTGTATTGACTTGTAACATCTGTAATCCTGTACTATGATACTGACTGATATATGATTGGTTCCCCTGATATTGTAACTTTGTGCAGAAATGTATCATTCAACATTGTGCAAGCTCAATTCCTTGGATAAAATGATGAAATGCTGTTTGAGACAGTTTGTCCCTCTAAGGCATAGGTCAGAGAACTAGTAAATGTGGGGTCTTGGTTGCAAGCTGAAAGGTGAGAAAATGGGGACATCCTTTTGAAAACAGAAAATGGAGGAGATATTACGAAAGTCTCCAGGCACTTGACCTTGGATCCTTCTAAATGGTGAAGTAGGATTCATAAAGCCTGCCTATTATTGATGGGTTAAAGATTGTTCTCCGCACATATGTTGCTCTGTAATTAATTCATTTTGTGTCAACAAATTAATGTACTCTTGTTTCCATTTAAAAATTAATGAAGTTTATCTATCATGTTTATAAGATCTAACTTTTAAAATTTACTTGCTCAGAATGATTTGAATTATGTTGGCAGTTCAGAACCCAATAGATCTCATAAGTTTTTCCTTCCATGCAGTTTCTGTAATCCTTTTTTTGACACAACTTCTCTTTCAGGAACTGGAGGTAAACCACCCTTACCAAGCTTTGTCTTTGGTTGGCTTGATGATGGGAATACATTTCAAGCAGGTGATGTAGCAACTATTAAGATCAAGCTTTTGGATGATGCTTTCAATGATAAAAATTTTAATTTTAGCAGATATCCAGTGAACTTTTCCTTATCGGCAGGTGAGAAGAAGGGAAATAGTTCATATGGGTCTGGTGTATTTCCATATCCTGAGGGGGATCCTTTTTTTTGGATTATTTCTTTTATTACCATTTAGGTAGGGGAGTTTACAGTAGTTATAACTGAAGATCATGTTGGCATCAGCGATTTAACTCGTCATTTCTATGTTACAGCTGGTATGCTCTAAACTTTTACCTCAGCTTTATTATTATTATTATTATACTTCTCCCTGAAGTTACAGCATTGCTGTAAAAGTTCCTAGGCAACTACGTTTTAATCATTTTATATCTCCGCATGTTCATAGAGAAGTTGGCAGGGGAAGTAAATGGAAGGGGGATGTGGTTGAAGGAATGGGGGATAGATGATGGCAAGGAGATGCAATGAAGTAATCTTTCAATACATAACCGTACAATTTGATTGATTAACATGTGTACTTATAATCTGATGGTTTGTATCCTCTTTTGTCATTTAAATAATAAACTAGTGTAAATTAGTCATGTTTGGTGATGTATTTATCAGGTCATTACATGGGGAGTCAGTAAAATTGCGCATTAAGTTATGTACAGCAGATGGATATGGCTTGTTGGCTATTTCTATAGTTATGTGCCCTCTAATAGGTAAACATTTAGCTCTAGACAATTGTTACTAAACTAGTAAAGCCATATGTAGAGTTTGTTTTCCCACTGTAATTTTCTGTACCCACAAGTTATCTTTAAAAAGATTTGACTATCTCTTGTATTTAACTGACCTGCTTTTGTTAAATTGCTCTTTCTGGATTTCTAACTGCAGCAAATTTACTTGAAGGGGAGTATTTTTCTGAGGTCCACAATGATATCATTTCTGTTTGGGAGGATAAACCAACTGCTTTTATTGTCCTACTGACTGGTTATGTTGCAGGAGGCATAACTGGTATTATTGAACCATCAACAGTGAGACTTTTAATCATTAACAATTTATTCAATGCTATCAATTAATATGTTGTTGCTAGTTTTTATGAATATTATCCTGTGCTTCATCCATCTATTTGCCATTATTATTGTGTCAGCTCCTTGACATAAACCGTGAAGCGCTTTCGTGTGTAATACTTGCTCATAGTTGCGTATCTGTTCTTCCATGAGTTATAATACCTGATTAGGCTCACCTAATAATTTATGTATCATTTAAGGATGAACATGTGTTCTTCTAATGTTCATATCTAATTTTGAGCAAAACTTAAAATCAAGGTCCGTCGTACCGGTACCGGTCGGCGTACCGGTGGCGGTCCGGACCGGTACGAACCGGTCCGGTACCAGTCCGAACCGGGCCCGTACCGGTTCTCCAACAATAAACTACCGGTACCGGATTTCAAGCTGATCCGGTACGGATTCCAGGCCGGACCGGTACGTACCGGACCGTACCGGACCGGTACGGCAGACCATGCTTAAAATGCTGATGAACGAAATCTAAGTTAGTCCAATCAGATGGTGCTTTATTCTCTGTAGATCTATAAAATTAAAGTGGGTTAGGTTCAGAAAGGCTAGAAGTATAATTATGGGCGGAACGTATTAACACTTGAATCATACTTGCCCAACATACAGTGAGTGTCCATGCTATTTTCTTTTTTTCCTCCACATATGTAACTCTAAAAGCATATATTGCCCATTGGGTTGGGTGGTCTTTGTGCCACCCACATCCAGCCTGGATAGCAATACATACTGCCTGCTACATGCCTCATACATATCTACAGTAACAACAGAAATTCTAGTGTCACTGGGGAACATAGAAAAAACACACGAATCATAATAGTGATAGTCAAAGCATTTAAAACATATCCGAAGCTGTATCAACTCATCATGTTTATCATGACCGTTGTGCTGGCATATAGTTTATCTAAATCATCAAGACATCTGGAGCATGTAAGAAAATAATCCATTCGAACATTTAATGTTATCCATCGGTGATACAGATTCACAGGGGACTTCCTTAAAAATCTTTGAAAGGTTGATAAGAGTATTATTGTGACGCTGCTTTGAACTTCTGTAACAATAAAAGTATTTCATCGTTTGATATAGTTCATTGTTTTGTGTGCACGGTTATGCCAGATATTAATTACATCTTTTCTGGTGCAAGAGTTAGTAAACCAAGTTTGAAAAAATATTTATTTTGTTTTTTATTAGTTGCTGGTTGGTGTTTTGTCTTGGGTGTATTATATGGGATTATATGGCCCTTGGTTTTGCTAATATAAAAGGACTAGTAGTTATGATGTTAGTTTTTTTTTTCAATGAAAAAAGGACTGTTTTGCGTTGTCATCTTGTTCCCAAAACATCTCTACTATGTCTACGCGTTTTGTTTCTTAATATTTGTTTGGTCAAATAATTAAATCAATTTTGATCTCCAACATTTGATATCAGAGCTAAGCGATTTTCAAGTATGGCTGCAAATATGTCTCATGTATCATGTATGGTTTTTAAATTTGATGGGAAAAATCATTTTGAACATTGCAAATCCAATTGAATTTGAAGAACAAAAAAGAAGAGTTCTTGAACAAAGCTGAATCAAACCAAAGAGGTCTATATTTTAAAGGCGGAGGAGAAAAGAAATTATAGATTGGGTCAAGGACAAGGAAGAGATAATGATTCTGATAAAAAATATGATAAATGTCGTATCCAATGCTATAAGTGTAAGAAGTATGACTACCATCAGCGAGAGTGTAAGTATCATATTCAATGCCATAATTGTAAAAGGTACAGCTACATTCAGCATGAATGTCGCCTTAGAAACTTGGAGAGTAGAGAGTTGCATGCTAAAATTGCTGTAAACGGTGGTGATAACTCGGAGACTTTATTACTAGCAGGTCATGTAACAGAGAAAAATGAGAAAAATAAGTGGTTTTTGGATACAGGCTGCAATAATCATGTGGGACAAAAAGGAGATGTTTGCTGAATAAGTTGTTTCGCATAGAGGTGAAGTTTGGAAATAATACAAAGGTACCAAGTTTTGGAGAGAGGCAAGATTACAATCAAATTGAAGAATGAGTACCTTAACTATATTTCAGATGAATTTTTTGTTCTAAATCTTCATCAGAATCTTTTGAGTGTACGACAGCTTGCAGAAAAGAGCTACAACATGGAACTGTGGAGATTTACCTTTTCTTAATTCTATAATTGGTGATGATAATTGGCTGTGGCACATGCGTTTGGACGCTTTCTAAATTTTGGTTGTTGAAATTTCTTGCTAGTAAGAAGTTGATTTCAGGACTGTTGTATATTGACTGTCCTAATAGTGTTTGTGAGATTTGTGTTTCGGAGAAGAAGCATAGAAATATCTTCCCTAAAGGAAAGTTTTGAAAAGCAAAGAGACCACTTGAAATCATTCATTCAAATTTATGCTCTGTGGAGGTTCCTTCAATTGGTGGTAGCAGATATTTTATTTTGTTTATTGATGATTTTGCTAGGAAGGCATGAGTTTATTTTTTGAAACAAAACTCTGAAGCTTGTGATGCATTTAAAAATAATTTGTCTTATGTTGAAAAGCAAAGGAGACATCTTACTAAAATTTTGAGGACTAATAGGAGCGCTGAATATACTGTTTGTAATGATTTTCTGAAGTTATATGGTATTGAGCATCAGTTAATTGATAGGTACACTCAACAAAATGGAGTGGTGGAAAGAAAAAATAGAATTGTTATGCATATGGTTAGATGTATGTTACATTGTAAAAATTTGCCAAAAGTTTTATGGGCGGAAGCTATTGCTTATGCTATTTATATTTTAAATAGGTTTCCTATTAGATGCATATGGAGGATATCGAGTTTGGGTTGTATCTTTGGCATGAAAGAGTGATTCATCTTTTTTTGACGATGTGTATCCTTGGATCGCATAATAGCTGCTACGAATGCTTTGATATCTATATAAGATATTATCCAATAGTTATTGTTGTGAAAGAAGATCAATCATTATTTCATGCGAAGGATACGTCTACTGATTCAATGCTGCATACACTGATTTGACTAGTTTTCCTTTTTGTAAGCCTTTAGCTCGTCATCCTCTTAATTTATCAATAATGGACTTCAGCTTATCACGCTTTATGTTTTTTTTGATGATTTATTCCGCTTTATGTTGAGAGGCACAAAGACTCAGATTTGCTGAGATTTAGGTAATGAAAATGAAATAAAATAAATTTACACAAAAAAATCTTTCCGTTGCCGGGACTCGAACCCGGGTCTCTCGGGTGAGAGCCGAGTATCCTAACCAACTAGACTACAACGGAAGTGCTGTAAGGTATCCATATCAAACTCCTAACTAGTCGATACATGCGAGTCGTGCTCAGCCACCCCACCCCTCCCCCTTTTCCCTAAAAATGCTCTTTTAACACCATACTAACCCAAGTCCAAATACCAGGATGCATCGCCCAAAACTTGAAACTAGAATGTTTGATTGCTAAGAACAGGATTTTGATCACCTAGGCAAGCCTGGAGTTCGCAATTCTTGTATACAGATTTCAGCTGTGCTATGTAATAACATAACATCATACACTGATCTAGGGACTACAATAAGATACAAGAGTTGATATTCAAACTGTTATCAAATTCACAGTTTTCAGTCCCCGTAATGGAAGAAAAATATCCATTTAATAACAATGAGATGATTGTATCAAAAAGGTATTTCTACTATGCATTCATCAACATATTTGAAATTTAAAAAATTATTAAAAAAAAGAAAAAGGAAGCTAGAGAACAATTGGAAACAAAAAAATGAAGAATTCTACTCCATGGCACATTTATCTGTAATAGATTACAAAAATAACAACGTTCCAGCCATTATATGGGGACAAACATTTAGTCAAATTAAAAGTAATTGAAATTCTCTTCCATATGTGAGATGTTAGGAGGATGGAGTAGTCTAAGGTGACCCCATAGCAGGTCTACTAGGTGCCGGAGCTGTTGGTGATGGTGGAACATAGACTTTTGCTCTTCGAAGTATCTCGGCGACAACCCAGTGCTTCCATTTGCTCAGTGGCCTTGAAGGATCCAACTTAACCTGTCGGTAACAATTTTATTAGATAGGAAAAAAAATAAAAGTTTCAGATAAAAGAGGCAAAAAATTAGTTGTCTCCTAGGACCAGATTTTTACAAACAGATGAGAGGCAGAAAATTAGTTGTCTCCTAAGACTAGATCTTTACAAACAGATGAGTGCTAATTCTTGCTTCTTTGTTTCTCACTTCAGTGACTTCATATACATTTAGCATACGGCCAAAAAAAAAAAAATCCTATAAAGTTATTCAGCATATAGAGTAAAGTAAATGGACAATGATAAAACTAATATATAAATCATCTAGTAATCCCAAATCTAGGCTCATCTTGTTAGCAAAGGTTCCAGTTTTCCAGAAAACCATTTAGTATAGTCACTCAAGGCCTGGTACTTCATCAGATAACAGTGTCTCCCTCCCCCTTGCTCCTCCATTTTAACTATCGTTATATGGAAAATAAACTTAAGGTTTTCCATGATGGGCCAAGAATAAATATTATAGAGCATCATCATAATCATCGACGTTAATCTAAATAATTGAGCTTCACTTAAAAGGAGAGGGAAGGGTTCAACTAAAGAAATGGCCAGTTGAGCAGATCTAGCCATGGTGATATTTGCAGATACCTTGGTGCACAATAAAAATTTCATTGTGGGTAGGACTTCTAGCAAAGAGAGGATACAACTGACCAGGGCCTTTAAGGTTGGCTTTTGCCTAAATCAATAATCCCAGCCTCCAAAAGCACAAGAACGGACTGGCACTATGCAGGTCTTGCTATAAAGAATAACAAAGTATCTCCTACCAACTAGGAAATTGCAAGTCCTTCCAATAGCAGAACATTGTCCTCATACCCATTCGTTCGCACAACTCCCTCATTGGCAAAACTAGAGTTTGCTGAACTGCAGTTTGGTCAATTATAGTTCTAAAACAAATGCTTGTTGTTCGATGTAAGTCTTTTAAGTCTGAAATTTAGTACTTATTTCAAAACTATGATACCAGTTGTGTCGGCTTGGATCAACTCTAGTTGGACAAAGTCACTTGAATTGATGTCATCTAATTCTGCTGGATCCTACCAGGTTGGGTCCAAATAGGTAGGAATGGGTCAAGTTGAGTTGCGCTTGGTTTGGATGGATCTAGTTAGATCAGGTCAGACCAATATGGGTTGATGTAGTAAGGTTGAATCTGGAGATGAGTCTGCCATCCATCCTCTCCCTTTCCATGACTTCAACTAATGCAACCGCCTGGCCAAAGTCAAAATGCTGAAGCACATGGGTTCAGGAACTCTAATGCACCAGATCTCCACTTACAACTCAATGCCAAGGTTGCTCATTCCTACATAAACTCGAGTTTGACGAACCACAAACTCTGAAACAAACAGTGCAGTACAATAAGCAGATCAAATAAGTAGCTAAGATGTTAAGCAGGGAAGTTGGCAGATTATGCGCTACCTGCAAGGGACAACAAAACTGTTGATTGGACGTCTTAGCAAGCTAAAAAAAATGGAAGTCACGAAGTGATATCAAATGAAGCCTTGGAAGCAGAGCTCATTTGGTACGAGATCTTTCTAAAAGCATCAGATGCAAAATTCTGAATGCATAAAGCACCTGGAGTAAAAAATTCTATAAATTTTCTTATCAATGTTTGAGGCATAGCATTGGATCATTTTCCTGCTAGATACAGCATGGTTGGCTACAATAAAGCAACAACTTGAAATAACAAGATTACAAATAGTCAATCACAAATCCTAACTGAGGGAACTATGAACCTGGATGAGCCTTTCAAAAAGAAAAGTGCATACAACTTCTTGTTGCAGCTGACAAAAGCTAGTATAGAATAACCAAAATTAACTTTTAACAGTTTTGGTTTAGGAACCGACTTCTGCCAATGAAAATGCAAGCAGTAACCCACTTTCATCACCAATTATATGAGAAGTAAGAAATATAGCACAACAGGACAACTGAGTTACATACTGACAAGAAGATAAGCTCACATCTACACAAGTATAACATGCTTAAAGACCTTGCTTCAGCCAAAAAGTTCCTTCTTCAACTTGTACATATATATTGATTGTTCTTTTCTACACATACTGTAGACTGATCAATGTAGGCTGCTGCTTATTCATTTCAAGGATGCAATATGAGAAGGGAGCTTCAAATCCATCTAATAAGTTACTAATGTATGCAGGAACTTTACTATCTCAAATCCAAGACCTGACAGTTATGGATGCTGTACCAAGGTTGCACTTTTACCTATACTTGGTAAGCTTCACTACAAGCCTAGCTTTGTTACATCTACATATGCAGTAGAACCAAATAAACAAAGATGACGAACCAAAAGCTTTTTTCCACTATGCTTCTTCTAGCATCCTCCACAACATGCTTTTTACGTCACCCATTCAACACCATAGCCTCGTAAGCAACAAGTTCATTCAAAAGATTATTGGTAATATGTTAAGAGCATGTTTCTTATCATCCTAACAATCTTCCTATCATCTACCCCAACAAAACTCATCAAAATCATCTATCAAGTACTCAGCTTCTACATTAGATCTCAGAAGTTTAGCAAAAATTGAAAAGCTTTTGAAGTGAAATTAAAGGGTTGACAATGGAAATCTCTGAAATGGACATATACTGTTGTAAGTCCTAAATTCAGTTGAACTAAAGAAGAAAGGTCAGACAAACTAATAAACACTACATAACTCGATAGGTTGGTTGAAAATCTTCATGAAAACAGGATAGTCAATCAGTGTTAATGGGAATTGGTTGCATAGAAACACTAGATTCCAATTCAAGCCAAATTCATCTACACCAAAGCAATGGTCTGCACCACATCAATGAATACTAGATTTCAATAATGTTCAACAGAATGGTTAAAACCATGGTTTGCCGTACCGGTCCGTACCGGCCGGTACGGGCCGGTACGTATCGGTCCGGCCTGGGACCGGTACCGGATCGGCGTGAAATCCGGTACCGGTAGTTTATTATTGAAGAACCGGTACGGGACCGGTTCGGACCGGTACGGGACCGGTACGCCACCGGTACGGATCGGTCCGAGCCGCCACCGATACGCCGACCGGTACCGGTACAGCGGACCCTGGTTAAAACTGTGATAGATGTAAAGAAAAAAAGGGATGCCCAAGAATATATTCTTTTCTGGCATATAGCATGTTTGCATGATCAAGAAAAAGCAAAAAGATATGAAATCAGCAACCTAAGTAGAAAATTTTTAGCATCATCTTGCATCACTCACGCCTATTGGTTAAGAAGACTATGTAATAAGTTGTTTTCTGAGCAGTCATAGAATACTTTGTTTTAGTAACAACTTGCAAAGAACTTAACATATCACATAAAATGTCATTGTAATTTAAAGATGAACATCAAATTGCATAAATTTTCGTTAAGTCATTAATATAAACGGACAAATTGTTAAAAGAGGATGCTGGAAAACTAACCCGATTACCTACCAGTTGTAGAAAATGTTATATATTATTAAAATATTTTCATTATTAATTTAATAGGATAGGATAAGAGGCTGAGCGATCATATAAAGCAGAGTGTACTATTAAACTTTAAGTTGTAAGCTGAGAAGAAGTTATTGAATTTCAGTCAGTGTGGTGGCCTGTTCTCTATGCAAATTATTGTGGTATGATGAGCCATAGTTGACATCAAAACCACTGAATTAAACTTGTCTCTAAAATCTCTCTACAATTCATGTCCTCTCTCATCAAATCTTCACGTCCCTCTTTTCCATTCTACCTCTCCTCCCATTTTCACCAATACAAAAAACCACAGGTTCTATCAAGTAGTCACGTATATTATCATTATAACAGCCGTGATCCCATCAGTTTTTAATTAAGACATTTGGTGTAACATAGATATTCCTTAACGCTCATCTACTCAAGAGAATTAACCCATGAATTTGGATTCTATTCAATTCAATAGACGCTTACAAGCTTCAAATTTTCTAATATTCGAATATCTGAAGCAACCCCTACACGTATAAATTCTTAAATCAATAGCAACACATCAAATTTATGGGATCACAAGACATGATACAAAAATGGCCCTTTTTTCACCTTCCAAGAACAACGTAGTAATTGAGATAAACAAATCGAATAAGGAACCGACAGCAACAAAAAATTTGGAGAACGGGATCGATCCGGAGGCGGATAAGAGAGAAAGAAAGAACGGGAGAGGGAGTATTACTCGGTCGCCGATGTTGCAGTCATTGTTCTCGTCGTGGGCCATGAACTTGCTGGTGCGCTTGACGTAGCGGTTGTAGAGCTTGTGGTGGAACAGCCGATCCACCGCCACCACCACCGATTTCTGCATCTTATTCGAAACCACGATACCCACCACCGGCTTCATTTTGTCTTCCTCTCCTCCTTCGCCTTCGATCGATTGAGCCCTAGAAAGAGAATCGAGAGGAAAGCACCGCTGCTCTCCCTCCCTCCCTCGTTCGATGCACATTGGCAGCGCCTAGTAGGGTTTAAAGGGTTTTGGGTCGAGTTTACGGTCCGGTTCAAGTATAAACCGGAGGGCCCAGGCCGGTCCGGATAGGCGAAGCCCATCACGTATCTCGACCAACCAACAACCCTCCTTGTCGCCCTCTGCGACCGCGGCCTCAGCCCCGACGCCCTCGCAACCGAGCTCTCCCGGCCCTCCGCCGCCTTCCGCTCCTCCCGCCCCTCCCAAAGTAAATCCTAGCCTCCTCCTCCCCCTTCTCCAACCCAGGTACTCCAGAGTAGGGAGCGAAGAAATAGTTGGATCTTGGAATTGATTTTGAGTATGTCTCAGGGACTTGTATATGAAGTAACACTTTCGCAGACCAAGATTTCTGATACGAATGGTACTCAACAGTGACTTAGATATGATTGTATCAAACCGGATGTGTTTCTTCTTTCAAGTCATTAGTTTTTTCACATTGTATTATATTCTTTTGCTTGTATTTCATGCCTTCTTTTTATATGTTATACTTTTACCATGGCAATCGCTCTTGAACTTCGATTATTGTCAAAGTCTGCATTTGGCTATATCAAAAATCTGAAATTTTTGTTTAAATCGGTGATTTTGTCTGTTTTATGATTGCACGGGCATTGTTTGGCTGTTTTGCCCTCCGTTTCGTTATCAAAGGAGATTTCATATCCTTTTTACACCTAAACATGGTACTTTGGTGTTGTATTATGGAAGTTAGGAATCCAGATAGGGTCACAGAAATTGGTTGAGTGTTGTGTCAGTATAGATTTAAAATTAATCTTATTTTGTCAATAATGCATAGCTAAGTTTTGAGCTCAGTAGAATAAAGAATAAGAAAAGAAATTGAATGGAAAGAGGTTCAGAATGCCTGTCATACTGTTCCTGACTACGCTATTCAGTTGGATAGCCATGGGGACCAAGTCATCAAAAATCGAATGAAATTTCAAGGTTCCCTAAGATGTTGTAGACAGGATCTATAGTTTTTTGCAAGTCTCGGCTGAACCGGCTTTAATACTATTGCTTCCAAAGCTGGTGGAGACCTTAGCTTATGTTTTTGCCATCGTTGTCCTTGGCCCTGTGAAGATCATTGTTATAATAAAAAAAACAACTTTTACCCATTTAATCTTGAGTGTGGTTTTCTGAGAATAAAAATAGCTTCGATAACGACCATCACCATATAATAGCCATATGCCTACCTATTCTTCCCTTAAATCATGCTAACGTGATTTTTTAGGGTTTTTCGTGTAAGTTCTTTCTCGTGACAACTTTCTTTCCTCCGTATTCCCATCACAAACACAATGAATTACCATCATCGACATCTGCACCATCTGAAAAAAATCAGATGTTTGACATGACTCCCAAACAAAAGTATATTATCTGCTTTTCATGAGGTCCTACAAGTATGCTTGATGATGTAATATATATGTGCTTGGTGATTCAGAAAACTAAGAAAAATGAAAAAGGAAGAAAATTTAAATCAAATCTATAAAACCTACTTGTGCAATCCGTTATTTTCCTGCATCCTAACAGCCAGAGAGTTCATTTTTTTAAAATTCTTTTATTTTTCGAGACCTTTTCCAGGAAACCAAACATACTCTATAGGAGTTGAATCCACTCAAACTATTTAAGTTACAAAGTTTTGACCTTTTTCTGATAAACAGAAATAATACATAGTTCCAGCCTAATTCTAGCTGCAAACTCACTAGGGTACGCGTACGGTTACTGAGCAGATGCAAACAAAGCTCTTAAGAGCCTGTTTGGATGCGTGAACCACTTACTTGGAACAAAACCGATCTTAAGAAAGAGAGCGTCCAGTGATGGTGGAGAATTTTAACAAATCCAGGAACCTAGCTGATCATAGGATCCCCCCAAAAAAAAAAAACGGATGCTGGAATCCTTCTAAGAAATGACTTCCAGTATCCTGATTTCTCATGGACTCTGCTGAGGCCAGAAATTTCTCCTATGAGAAAATAATAATCCCTGGCCAACATAAGGTATACTTGGCGAACAATTTAGCTGGGAATCCAAATAAGCCCCTAAAAGAGAGTACTGCTAGCTACAAATTTACAATTGAGAACATTTTCTCATCCAACGGTACAAAGAGACCCCAAGAAAATGAATTGCAAATTCCCAGTTCATATGATGAGTGCACCCAGTTGAGATTGCTTAATCTATCAGAATCTTGTATCACGAATCAATTCTCCTCTAGACTATATCGGCATCCACTCCTACCATATCTTAAACAAACTCGATGGTACCTGCAACCAATGACACAAAATTATTGTTAAGGATGTTGTTATAGCTTGCAAGAAAACTATGAATTTTGATATAACAACATCCTGAGTTTAAATAATTAAACAAAATTAGTAAATAAAGTAGTCCTCTCAGGGAATAAATGAAAGAAGTGACAACCAACACTATAGCTTTGAAATGGAAATAGCAAATTCCATGTTGAAAAAGGCATACGTAGCATACTACCTTCACATGATGTGGCATGATCTTTATATCATAGGGCACATGAAGCCATGCCTTGGGAGGGTACAACATGAAATTCTCAGGCTTACTGGTGTAGACATCTGCATACTGATGTATATGATAAGAAAATGCTGATTCCCGACCAGTGTCTGTGAGGAAGGTTGCCCCAAAAGAACGATTAAACATCCTGCGCATTGCAGAACGACACTGTCGCCTTTGCTCATTTAATTCATCCAATAGTGCTCGGCAAGCTGTCCCTCTCTTACTGCTAACCACTGTTGCATGAACTTTACCAAGTAATTCTTGTATTATGTGAAATTTCGCCTGAAGCCACAGCAAAGGATAATGATATCAGAACTGGATATTTTGATGGTCTCCAAAAACATGAGGATTAATTGGGGAAAAAAAGTCGGGCAGATGCTAATTTTCTAGAGGGAAAAATCAACTTTTTCTGACAAACTTGAGCTCTTTAATGGATTTGCCATCAAATTGGAAAAAGAAAAAAGAAATTGGAATTTATTCCATTTGCCAAATTTGAAAGTAAATAGTGTTCTTTTACTTGAACAAAGCTGCACCCCTATATTAAGGTTTTAAAAATCACAACATTACTTCAACTCATCATATTTCTTTTTTGTGAAATGGCAATATATTCGAAGCTGGCATGATTACGAATTCCAAACGACCAAACCAAAGGAGCTATAGGCGATCCTCCAGCATTCTGTACGAGGAGAACATACTAAAATCAACAGGCTCAACAAGCCAAGCAAGATCCACAAGATTCAGAAGGAATTTAGAAAAGGGAGGATGGGAAGAATAAAGATTACGGACCAAAAACACAAGAAATGACCTACAAGCAAGGGAGATGACCAGCTATACTGCCCCTCCATTGTTCCTTAAATCAGCCAGTAATATGATACCTTCAGTTCACCTCAGAAGAGGAGACAGGGGTCCAAAGAATGGAAGACACCATTGACACTGCAATCCCAAGATTTCCAGCATGCCGCTAACCGTGAATTATGTTATTATTTCTGTAGACATAGACATCATTGCAGACTGATTTCAACTCAATAGCCAAAAAGCAACCTCCTAAAAACTACATTTCCAAGTACACCTCACATCCATATATGAAATATCCCATAAATGTCATAATGGGTACTGAAGTTCCTCCTGCAGGAATCCATTGCCTCATCAGCATGTCACTTTTCAGCTGCAGATTTACTGCTCTAATTTGATATCCTTGAACAGCATGGAAGCAAAGTTAAACATTGTTAAGGCCTTACAGGGATAGTTCAAAATTCAAATAAAATTTATATATAGCATGATGGCCATTACAAGTAAGCTCATGCACATGAGATACTAAAAGTCAAAATATAGCATAGTTTTCTTATTAAAGTATTGACTAGATGCTAGATGGAGGATAAGCATACTTTACGACTTGAATGAGATGAGGAGGTCATGGGCGGGAGGGGTAGGCTAAAGCACGGGTTAAAAGGGAACGAGGAAGGTGAAATGGGAAATGTGCGGGGAGAGGGGTGGCATTAGATGACCTACAGAAGAGAAGTTTAGGCAGGTTGAAATGAGATAAGGAATGAAGTGGCGCAATGTGGGGAGGTGGTGTTAGATGTATGCCCTAGAAGCCAATTTGGCTGACACATTATTAATTCTGGGACATAGTTTTGTACTTGACTTTATTATGATTGAATAATAAATGGGCATCTTTTTCATTCATATTGTATGTGTCTATGAATCATCCAAAGAATTAATAAGATGATGATGCATATTCTCAAAAGTTGAGAATTTGAGCCATGTATCATTGTGATTAATTTCTAAATGCTCCTGATCAATGGATCATCACAAGGACGGTGATCGATCCAATGAGATCAGTGCACAGATCGCTTTCCTAATGGATAGACGAGTCTCGAGTCCACAGTGTAGAGACACTGAAGTGGTACTGAGCGTGACCAAAGCAAGAAGTCACTTGGATGTCTATCCACTCGTCAGTGACTTACTTGATGTTGCAATAGTGTGACTAGTTCTTTGACCTGGTTGTAGTTTGACTGCACGTGTACATGGTCTCTAGCCATATGGGTCATTGTGATATAGATTGGTTGCAGTAGGTTCACTGTAGGAGTAAGATATGCACCTACAAGGAATCTATCGACCTTAGTACATAAGGAGTGATCCTATATGATTTATAAGACTGAGTTCGTAAGACCTCGGCCGGGGCAGTATGTACAGTGAAAAAGAAGTTTTTCACTCTCGAACTTAAGTCGAATAAATCTTGACATATGACAGACGATGGGGTTTGATGACGATTTATTCATGACCTCCGTCCTGTAGAATCCACGATAGAAGGACTGTATCATACGATAACTGCACCTACAGGTTCATTATTCCATTCTGCTGGGTTGCCACTACATGCTGCTAGGTGTCACTGATGGATGGTGAGACTCACAGGGACTATCTTGATGATCGATGATTCCTGGCGAGATGAGTTGGAATTGTTCCAACTCATTGAAAGGAGTTTTCAATGATATTGTGATAGAAATCGCAATATATCTTACTACCAGACAGAATAGAACCTATGGGGTCACACACATTAGAGGTATTGACCGATCCGATGGTTGAATTGTGATTTGGATTCACAAATAATTCATAATTATCAATTTGATTGATAATTGGTGTAACCCACTAAGAATTAGTGAGTTGAAGGAATAATTGCAATTGGATTGCAATTTAATTGAATCAATTGGACTTAATTAAATGGGCTTGATCATATTAAATACGAGTCCTACTTGGAGTAGGATTCCTAGAGTCCTAATTGGATTAGGACTTCAAATTAAATTAAAGTCCTACTTGGAGTAGGATTTCTAAAGTCCTAATTTGATTAGGATTAAAATTGAAATGAGTCCTAATTGGATTAGGATTCCTAAAGTCCTAATTAATTTTGATCTAATAGATTAAGATGACTCCTAATTGGCCGGGCTTGCGTTTTTCGCTGAGCGGGCCGAAGCGGGCCGGGCCAGGCACGACCCGTTTAGTCCGTGGCCCGGTGGGCCTGGGCCGGGCCGGCCCGGCACGGCCCGATGCCCATCACTACGCCCAGGGAGGGCGCCCTTCACCAACAAGATCGAAGTCAGGGAGTTTATCCTGGCCAATGGATTGGCCAACCTTGGGTTCACTAGACCGAGGCTCACCTGGTGCAACAATAGGATGGGGCGCGGCATTTGGAAGAGAATCGACAGACCTTTTGCCACGACCAACTGGATCCAGAGGTTTCCAGACTTCTAGGTTCATCACCTGCCTCGGATCGCTTCAGACCACTGCCCTGCTCTAGTGAGTACTTCATACCTTATTTCGGTTTGTAGTCCTTTCCATTTTGAGAAGGTACTTCATACCTTGGTCGTGGGATGTAGTGCGGGAGGCTTGGCGGACACTAGTGCGGGGGGATGTTATGTACAGAGTAGGGTCGGAGGAAACCAGTACCAGGCACGGTATCGGCTCTCCGGCAGAATGAGAAAGAAAACCTACCGGAGATGGAGAAGGAGAAGAGAAAGAGAGCGAGTGGGGAGGAAGGGAGCGGCGGACGCGGACAAAGGACTGTGGGGGGCAGCGGAGGCTGCAAATTTTCAATTTTTTTAGCCGCAGCTCGTTTCCCTGTTTCTTTCGAAACAGGATACGCGGTCGCGACCTCGGCCGGCCCCCCCGCGGCCCTCCGCCGGCGTCCGCCGCCGCTCCTCCCTCCCTCTCACACTCACTCTCTCTCTTCTTCTTCGGCTCCGGCAGCGAGCCGTTTTCAAAGCCGGAACTATACCGATGAGCCACCGGTAAGGCTCGGAATGGGTAAAACCGTCCAATTCGGGACGGTTCTGCATTCCATGGTATAGAGTTACCCGCAAGTTGGAGTTGACCAAGCGTCGACTGCTCAAATGGAACCGAAAAGAAGTGGAAAACATCTTCAGGAGGGTGGAGAAAACCGAAGCAGCCATTGACAGGCTCCAGTCTCTAGAGGAATGCGGGTTAGGCCTCTTTGACGATGACCAGGGGGAGCTCAGGGCCTTACTGTCCAAGCACCACTCACTCCTCAGGCAATAGGAGGTCTTCTAGAGACAGAAGTCTCGAGTTTAGTGGATCACGGAGGGAGACAAGACCACAAGGTTTTTCATTAGTCGACCATCATCTGGAAGCAGAGGAACAGAGTCTGCAGGATCAGGGATAGCAGTGGATAGATGACAGAGGACCTTGACGCCATTAGACGGACCCTAGAGCAGTTCTTCAGGTCTACATGGACCGATCCGAGGGGTGGCGGTGGTGTGGTATGTGAGCCGGCTCCTTTGTCGAGGGCCTTGGCAGACGAGAATGCAGCTTGGTTAGCCCAGTGTTGGATGCGGAAGTTCAGGACGCCCTTTGGTCCTTGAGTGAGGTTAAGGCCCCAGGTCCGGATGGATTTTTTCCATTTTTTTCGAGAGGTATTGGCATATCATCAGGCAGGTGATGGTAGCTATCCAGTAGTTCTTTCTGTCTACGATGATGTCTGATGAGTGAAAAAAGGCCTTCCTTATCCTAATTCCAAAAAGGCAGGATCCAGCAGAGTCGAGCCACTTTCGGTCAATCAGTTTATGCACCACCCTGTACAAGGCCGTGGCGAAGATTCTGGTCTAGAAATTGAGGGACATCCTTCAGACTTATTTGCCCTGAGCAGAGGGCCTTTGTAGGTGGTCAGTCCATATCCGACAATGTGCTCGTTGCTCACGAGTTCATATATGACCTCCAAAGGGCGCCGAGGGGCAGGAGTCTAATGGGCGTTAAGCTT
Source organism: Phoenix dactylifera (assembly GCF_009389715.1). Taxonomy (NCBI): domain Eukaryota; kingdom Viridiplantae; phylum Streptophyta; class Magnoliopsida; order Arecales; family Arecaceae; genus Phoenix; species Phoenix dactylifera. Next base: position 88,191 of record NW_024068772.1, read on the forward strand.
GACATGGAGAGAAACTACGACAGGATGAGATGGGACTTCGTGACACTCCTTGGAGAGCTTCGGCTTTCACCCGCTATGGATTAGGTGGATTCAAGGATGTATTCAGTCCGTCTTTTGCTATGCTGCCTGCTGCTGGCTCGTGCGACGAGACGGTCAGCTCTAGCAATCTGGAAGATTCTAAGAGAGTATTATGCGGCGTCCGGACATTAGGTCAATTTGACAAAGTCAACTATCAGTTTCAGCCCGAAGATCCATCTAGGTGTGAAATCGACCAGCAGTGGTGGGTTGGGGGCCCACTCCTTGATCGAGCGCCGGAAGATCCTCGCGACCAGGCTGGCAGTCAGGTTTCTTCTGGAGCCAGAGTCTTTGAGGCTCTCTAATGAGGGCCAAGTATGAGGATTCGACCGATCCGGCAGTCTTCCACACTGATTGACGCAGTTTCTTCATTTGGAGAGAGATCTACGCCTGCACCCCGGCAGTTCTCCTGGAGATCAGATGGGAGATCGAGACTAGACGGGCTATCAACATCTTAGAGGACAACTGGCTCTCTAAGGTGCCACTGCGCGACTAGCCTACCCTTATCGACCCTGTTTGGCTGGAGAGGCGCAGAGTTTGCGATCTATTTGCCCCAAAAGGATGTAGAATGAGGATCTCGTCTGCGGGCTTTTGGAAAGCAGCTGGCTGAGTAGGTCTTGTCACTGCCGATTTCTATAGAGGTTGCGGACAGGAGAGTCTGGAGCGTGACTGGGAGGTTATAAGTAAAAGCACGAGATTTACTCAGGGTGATCAGGACTACGGCTCAATAGATTGATGGAGGCTGGATCTGGAGGCTTCGGATCCACCCCCAAGTTGCCTTATTTGTCTGAAAGGTGGCATGGGGGTGCCTGCCTACTAGAGGCATGCTGGCGCAGCATGGGATGAGCATTCCCCCAAAGTGTGTGGCATGCCTGAAGGTGGAGTCTATATTCTCTGACTTCTTCGAATATCTGCGGGCCGCTCAGATCTAGGGATGCGCCTCAAGCTCCCCCGTCCCTCAGCAGGGGACGTCGATCAAGGATTTCCTGCATTTCTTGGAGATCTCTTCATGGAGGTCTGGCCTTGAGAAGCGGAGGATCAGGGCTGCCTATCTGGCCTATCATTGTTAGCTAGACAAAAATGCTTGAATTTTCAATAGCAGAGTGGATCTGAGGATGGTAGCAGACAGAGCTCTACTTTATGCGGTGGAGGTTATTTGCACCACTGTGCCATCATCTCTTGGGACAGCCAGAGAAATCTGGGTTCTCATTCTGCTCCTGCAGCATCCAAAATCGTGTTGGTCTCCTAAAAGCCCCCACCTCCTGGCTTTTTCAAGGTGAACTTCGAAGGCAGTGTTGGCAGAAGAGGGAGCATTGGAGGTGTGGAATTTGTCATCAGAGATCATGATGCCAGACTGATAGCGGCAGGGGGTCGGCAGATCTTCGACACGTCTGTCGTCAGTGCCGAGCTCAAAACCGCATGGGAGGGCATCATCTATGCGAGGCAAGTGCTGGGGGAGGATTGCATCCTCCTCGAAGACTCGGCCATGATGATCGAGTGGATCCGAAGTCGAAGATGCGGTGATGGTTGTAGGCCGCTGCTCTATGCATCTGCAGACTCTTAGATAAGTGTGGTTTCTATTGGGCCACGCATGTCTACAGGGAGGCAAATAGTGCTACTGACTGGGTGGCCTCCTTTGCAACTCACCACTTTGGAGGTTTCACTTGGGAAGACCACGTATATGTGCCTTATCCTTTGTACCATCTTCTCTTTTCTTATTTTGTTGGTTGCACCCACATCCGTCGCGTATGAGCCGTCGTTGTTCTAAAAAAAAAAAGACCAACTTATGGCCAACCTAACAACAACTAAATTAAGTTCTTAGAAAACAATGCAAAAAGTACTGAAACTAAAAGATGGACAAAAAACCTAAATACCCTTCCCTTGTTTTATGTTAAATTGAAGTATCTGAGCCTACAATTTAACCCTGTGAGACAACTTTGCCAAAACATAAGTTCCTTAATAGTAGGTAATATACGTCTATTTCACAATTGCATGTTTAATCAAATCAAAATTGGGGGCAATGTTGGTGGAGGGAGAAAGCTAGATGATTTTGGTGGGTGGGTCTTCGTGTTAGCAGGGAGGGAGGGGAAAGAGAAAAAGGCTCTCATGAACGAGGGGTGAAAATCTATGTACTCTCAACCTATGGGCTATCTAGATAATGAATAAAATTATTCAAACAGCTAAGAATGAATATCAATATCAAGGTTCACCGTCTTAGTACCAGACCCCATACCAATACCATCCTATTATAGTGTCGGTATGCAGTACGGTACGAGACGACGAGGCATACCAAGTGTCGGTATGGTACAAGACTACATGCCGATTCAGCACCAGTATACGGTACGTCCGGTACAGTACGGTACCAATCGGTACAGCCAATCTTAATCCAGTATATTCTATTGGTAACATGAGCTCTTTGGTAACTACAGGATGTTCTTAGTATCTTATTTTGAAGAGCTCATTAGACCACTGCAATAAATAGACACTTCAAAGTGCTAGAAGCATTCCATAATTGTCTTGAATATATGATCACACATTAAATATTGATTGCTTAAGTCAAATCTCCCAAATCCTTGCCATCAACTACAAAAGATATCACGAAATGAATAAGATACAGTACATATAGCAATAATTGTTATATTAAAAAATTATTATTATTAGATTAAATTAATTATTACTTAATATGGAAACATATATACACACACGCATGCACACGCATGTACGTCTACTGCTCCACAATATGTTCATCAACTTATCTTTGTATGTTCATGAATAAACACTTCTCTAGCATATCAAGATGTGATCATTTCAAGCATACACAATATATGTGACTTCATGGCAGTTCTGTATAATTATATAAAATTTTGTAATTTATGGAATATAAACTTGTTGGGGTAAAGGATAAATTCAATGCAGTTTCTAGTACACTTTTTCACCACACTACTAGAGGAGGCATGCAATGCTTAATACTTCAGTTACCATGCTCAAGATCAAAATGCATGACTTTGCCCTATTTTATAGGCTATTTAACACAACTTTCTAAGAACTTATCTGCATATTTTTCAAGTAATATGGAAGCTAAAGTTCTAAGTATGAGGTCTAGCTTGGGCTTTTGAACCAGTTCCATCTCTGGACTCTAGTTTGAATATCTCTTGCTTGGGTAAACAGCCTAATCATTTTTCCTTGTATCCCTCCCCATCCCAGTTTTTCTATTCTGCGACAGATCAACTTCGCTCGACTGTGGTAGTTAGTTCAAGACTGTAAGTTTTCCTTTCCATCTAATTCTGCAGAGCCAGTTTCATCCTGGCCTTCTTTGCCTCTCCCAAATTGTATCCTCTATCACTGTGTGGTCAATTCAATGGATTAAGACATGACAAATAAATGTTTAGGAACATTATACAACCATTTCTCTAGCTCCCTGTTGATTGGTGTCTAGTTCCAACTCCCGAGACTGGACATACTTGGGTAATCAAGGGACTTGCCTAGAAACCTAGGTCGGTAGCAGATTGAAAGACCAATGGTACTGATTACCCAATTTAATCTTATCAAACAAGGAAGAACCCTACAGCAATGCACTAGACATGTAATGAGTTAAAAAGAAAGCATAATTTTATGTATAAAACCAAATTTACCTCTAACGCACAGGTTACAAGTCAAAAAGCCAGACTAAATACAATTGCCAACTTAAGTACTCATGGAAAGAAGTATAAAATTCAAATATAGTATAACATTTCTACCTGCTGAAACCGATAGCTTTCATCATTTTGGATCTCTATTTCACTCTGCAATGACAGAAAATCATCATAAGAGCCAAGATATGGCTAGTCTAAGTAAACGCATGCAAGCTTGATATGCAAAGGATCATTAAGTAAATAGATGATTAAGTATTTCATTTTCTAATATCCATATAGTACAAACAAAAAATGAGCTGCCACTGTTAATTTTTCCTCTTTATGGTTATAGATGTATTATACTGTTGTGTTTAATGTCAACACTACACAGTGATTATGTTCAACGTATTGGTCTACATTGACATTTCAGTAAAACCAAGTAACTCAGCAACCTACAGCACATAATAGAGATGTAGTGCTGGTTAAAGAATTCATCCACACAAAACATATTTTATTATTGTATTAGGACAAATTAAAGCAGCAACAGGATGAAGATGATTAAGTTACAAAGATCATATTAAATTAGAGCTTTAGTTGCTTTGACACTTGCACAACTAGGTGAATCATACTGTTCAATAAAACTATTCAATCAATGCTTAACCACACAAATAATAACAATAATAGTAGTAGTAAAAATAACAACAACAACAATAATAATGGTTATGGAGCACTAATCCATATTGTAGATGATGTCAGACAATCTGCATAAGAATGGTGCGGAATTCACATAACCAAATATATGATATCCATGAAATGCAACATACTACTGCTTTTATGGACGATGGATGTTGAATGTCATCCATGCCACATATGTAGATCTCTTGAGTCATGATCCTCAACATCAACCTCCTAATCATGGAAGATCTAGACATCTATTCACTACTAGGCAAAGAGTCAAAGATCCAGCATGTGCCCAGCCATGTATCATAATCAAGCGTCCAAAAGTTTCAGCACTCTAGAGAATTTCTCACTAACCAATTTAGTCAGACAGCAAAACTGCAGGGGTTCAGGTCAAGTCTGGCTCTTGTTAATGTTTCAGTATAGAAGGCTGACTTGAGCCAAACATAACCCTATACGTTGTCAGTCTTAGAAGATTGTAACTTAAATAGTTAGTTTACGAATATAAGAAATGTAAACAAGATTACTAAGAACCAATCTTCTAATTTGTTATTTTAAATAGTAACTATTCATCATCTATTTGAATGCCCTCTTACGCTCTGCGGTATTGCAATGGTCTATCAGGAAACTGATAATAAAGCTGTGCATATTATATGCTATTCAGTAACTTTCATTCATGTATTACACAAACTTATCCAGTCGCATCATCGTTTAAAGAGGGGCGGGGGAAAATTCTTAAAAAAAGCGTAGCAAGATCATCAATAATAACATATTTATTAGCAGTAGAGCTACCCCAACCTTCTATATATAAGCCAATTAATTTATCGGCACGTGTGAATGACTTTCTTGTGAAGATGTAACTAACAGAATCATGCAAGATTAGTGCATACCTCGAGTTCATGAATTGATAGCAGCAGTTCGCCAGCCAGCTTTTGCAGGTCCTCTTAAGTCACTGAACAAATGATCACCAAAATATATAACCTACATCAAGGAAATAAGTGTTATGAGGATAAACAACAGATGAGCTTCACAAAAGAGAGAATGATGATTAGTGTTACACGGACACAGGAAATGGGAGTCAAGTGTCCAGATGGCCTAAAATATCCGGCAAGGGAATCTCAAAAAATTCAGACACTTGGACATGTTATGCATATATTTGAAACAACAAAACATAGAAATAGACTAAAGTGCAGTCCATACAAAGCAATAGTAATATTGTTATTATGATGCCATAACTGAGAGCTAAATATTACGAAGTGTTAGAAAAATAAAAATAAAAGGAGAATAGGAGAAAACGGCAGGTTGTCGGAAAAAAAATAGAAAAGTCACATCAGCTGCGTAACCTTTTTTTTTTGAAACATTACTATCTCTCATGAGAGGAGATAGGCTATGGTAAGGAATTTAAAAAAAAAGAATACAGCTGTCACATCCTAGCAGAATAAGAGGAGAGGAGATGGAGAGCAAGAAGAGAATACAATCCAAGAAATGAAAAGAGAAAGAAGTACCGGAAGGAGAGATTGCGAGGAGAAGTGCCTGAGTGCAGAGAGGAGGAAAAGGTATGCACCTTAGCTCTTCTTCCTCTTCTCTTTCTTCCCCTCTCTTTTTCGGAGACGGGGGACCCAAGTGGGGGGAGGTGGGCTTCCAATCTTATGATTGCTGGGTTCTGGTCTTTTGGTGATTCAGAATTGTGGTAGAAGCATAGGCGTGTCCAATGCAAAGATACATGGGATACATGTACAATGTCGTGTCTGTGTGGAGAGATGGCAAAATTTCTTAATTTTGCCATGTCTCGGTATCACTGTCGATGATCCAACAGACAGTGGTTAACATGAAACATCTATAATTTTATATTTCACACACCAACATGTGGTATACTGTTTACAAATCAAGTTTCAAGTAAACTTGTCAAAAGACTAATTTGTTTTAATTTGGGATCCAAGTATAATGTTTGTATGCTGGTAAGCCATTATTTTTCTGACTTACCACAATTTTCCACTTCTACTTTTAAAGGAATCATGTTACAAGCACTGCCCGAACATGTTCGTACACCAGTAAGAGCAGGTGGACTCATGCATGTGCTTGTGCTCATAAAAATTGTACTAAACAAAGATGTGAGAATGCACTTAGGAATCATCCACACGAAAACTATGGCACTGGATAATTGGCATATTTCTCTAGTTTCAAAGGATTGCACTAGTGTGCTTTTGAAACAACTATATTCCGACAAGCATGACTTTTTTCATTGACTGCTCTCAGGGTCCATGTCATACCAAGTTTTCCTTGTTTTAGCATCTTTGGTCTAAAAGCCTCTCTAGGTTTCCTTTTATACATGCAATCATTTATTCCCGCATTACCTTTGGTTACACTTTTATTTTGTTTCTTCTCTTTAATAATTATCTCTAAAATTTACCAATTATTTACTTTACTAGTTCTACCAACTTATGCTTGCATGTGTTCCAAGTAAACTCCTCATGAATCCTTTAACTCTTCGCTTATGCATCAACCAAAGATCACCGAAACGGTACCGGTCGGCGTACCGGTCGGCGCTGGTACCAATTCGGATCAGTTTGAATCGGTACTGAACTGGCCATAGCGCACAAGTGCGGCGAGCACGAGCCCACTCGGCTGTGGCATGTGCTGTGGCATTTAATAATGCCACTGTAGCTACAGTGGCATTAAAAGCCACATCATGCCGCGCTGTGAAACCAGAGTCAATGTCATTTCGCACCGAGTCCTGGCCGAACCAGACCGGTCGGCACCGGTACCGGTTCGGTACGGGCTGAACAGGCCAGTACGGGCCGGTTCGGCATACCTTGGCATCAACATGCACTAGCTACTCTCAAGTGACCAAACTTTGACCTCGTATGGATCACGTTCTTTTTTATGATAAATTTTGAACATGTTTAAACGACAAGTGATCTTATTTCACCTATCTAAAAATACATATGCTTAAAGAAGACACCTAAACACAAGGAATGCGGAACCGTCCCAAACCGCCTAGTTCAGGAAGTACTAAGCCGTGCTGGCGGCTGACCGGAATGGTTCCGGCATTCAAAACGGTAAACCGATAGTACAGGAAGAGGGAGAAGGAAAGAGAGGAAAAGAGAGAGAGAACGGGAGGAAGGGAGAGGGAGGGCCACGGAGGGGCAGTGAAGGGCCAAAGATGGGCTCCACCCTCCGGATCCCTGTTTCAAATCGGGGCCCTTTTTTATTTTGAAAAATTTTAAGTGAAATAGGCAAAAGCTTTGCCAACATTCACTTAAAATTTGGGTCCCTTTTTTTTGCCGACTTCACCTTAAAATTTTTAAAATAAAAAAGGAGGCCCTGACGGACCCCTATTCGAATGAAACAAAGATTCGGAGTGGCGGAGCCCTTGCTCCGGCCCTCTGGCACCCTTCAACGCCCATCCGTCCGCCCTAACGAAGGCCTCCGGCCCGCCCTCCCTCCCTCTCCTTTCCCTTCCTCCCCCCCTATCTCTCTTATCCTCTCTTTCGTTCTCCCTCTCTCTCGCCCTCTCTGCTGTGTTGGTACAGACCTGGCATGGAATGGCACGGAGCCATACCAACCATGCCACCAGCCGACGGTACGGACTCCGGTACGGTATGAACTCCGGTACTAGCACGGTGAACCTTGCCTAACAAGTTAACCTATCCACATCCATAGTTTAAAAATCCAAACCTCCTTGCTTTATCTAATATATAGAAATACCATACCATGTATGAACATAACAGTCTTTATATGTATTATTTCATCCCTAGTATTTTGTGCATTGTTGGTGTCCCTGCCTTCTTGAAGTTGTTTCTGATTGTTTCATCAAACCCTATCTGAAGTCAAATATTTCAGTAACTTCCATTATCTCCCATCTATACCATTTAAATGTTTCTGACCTAAACATAGACTTCCTTCTAGAATAATCCTATCATATCCTTGTAGACATTATCATGTTTTATTTTTATCATTGTCCTATTCCATGTTAAAAATCTTAGTCGTCGATCTGCTGCTTTTCTCTCCATTTCATTTAGTTCCTTGTTAACAGATATCAGCCCTTTTTGCTATTGTGTCAATATCACCTGATTTCAAGGTGGCAGCATTAAGTGCTTCTTTCATAAAGCTTCTTCTTTTTGCATTTGTCTATAAACTGTCCCTTGCATAATTGTCATTGCATAAGCACAATTGCAGCACATCTCTTTAAGATAACACTCTGGATATCGGCATCTTTTACCATTATCAGGTTAAGCTGAGGCATGTTGCAAACAGGTGTTGCCATAACTAACTAATGCTTAAGACTCAGAAAATGTAATACCAAAGACGATTTTCAAAGAATGTTTTGGAACCGGCATTTTCTAGTAAGTTCTTCCTTACAAGCACAAAATAAAGACCACATAAGCAATAGATAAATCATGATCTGCCGAACCGATCCGTATCAGCCGGTTCGGACCGTATCGGCCTGATCCGGCCTAGAACCGATATTCAGACAGCATGGAAACTGGTTCCAGAGTGTCTCAGGCCGGTACCGACCGGTACACATGCATACCGGCTGCATATCGGTCACGTACCGATGCGAACCAACCAGTTCGCGCCGGTACCATTTTTTTTAATCACACCGCATGCGCTGTGGATTTTAAACCATAGCGCGCGCGCTGTGGTGTTAGAACGCGCGGACATGAACCCAAAAAAAAACAGAAGACCGATTCGTACCGGACCAGTTCCGGTATGAACCGATCTCAAACCGGTCTGGTAAGCGACCGGTACGCCTACCGGTACCGATTCAACGTACCTTGAGATAAATACTATTCCCTAAGTAACTAGATCCTTTGAAGGACTACCATATTAGTAAATATAGCTCTTCCTGGAAAGACTGTCAAGTGTCAACCCACATGTTGAACCAATCAACAATTATAGATAAATGGACCAGGTATTTATGGATAAGAAATTTATTTAAAAAGGTCCTCTCGGATATGCATGCAAAATGGAAAAAAAATCTGTTATTAGCAAAAATAATATAAGAAAACAAAGGCATATACCTCACTGTTATACAATTAGTAAAACTAACTCAGATATAGGCATAACAAGTAATAAAAAATTGATTATATATCATGGCCATTTAAGACAAACACTAGCTATCAAATAATTTGCCTAGAGTCTCATTCAAAAGAATTCTGAAAGCAAATAATTTGAAACTAAAATTATTTTATCAGCCACTACATACTTCAGGGCCTTTCCACTTTGTAATTTGTAGAAATGACTTCAAGCAACCATGATAGTAAACTTGGTTTGGGATAAACCTATCCACTGCAGTAAAAGCTAAGGTGTCCTTCTCAATGTCATAGCACCTACAAGAATAAAATGGGGAACGCAGAATATAGAACATTAGGTTGGCAGATCAAGTACAAAGATCTAGAAAATAGTTTACAGTAGTGGGTCATATGCTAGAACTAGTCGTAACGACAGAAAATCTAAAGCAGCAGAAATTGCTAAAGCAAAAATCAGTGCCAAAATGCAATGATTCACATTCTTTAAAGGTAGATGATGACCATGAGAGTGCATTAAAAAGTACCAAAATTTGAAAAAACTGAAAATGCTTTTTGATTGTCAGGTAACAATTTGTTTTTAAAAAATGTGCTTCCAGAACAGTACAAGGAATTATGTGATCCAAATGAAGGAAAGCAACAGAACCTCTACTTTACATCATTAGTTCATAAGACATGAAGGCTGGTAAACAGTCATAAGAACAATGGTGGTTACCGGAATGGGTGGTCAGAAGTGTAGAAGCTTGGCTTATTAGCTTGAGCAATCACAACATCGAAAAGCTCCCTCCAAGAGTTTCTGTCACCACTGTGGTCCTGCTTAATAAAAAGATGGGGGAAAATCTAGTAGTCGTAAGAAGAAATGATAAAAAACAAAGACAGCATGAAAGATATGTAGATTTGTATATATAGAGAAATAATCACAATTTTACCATGCAAGTGTACCATATTTAGATAAACACAAAAATATCTAACTGTTGATTATGATTGCTCAGTGCAGTTTAATACGACACAATACCCAAGATAACTAACAAATCATGCTCTTATTTTACAGGATGGCCGCAGCACTCATCCACCCATTAGAAACCAAAAAGAATAAACATCCTGCATTATTAAATGCCATTTCATGCACACCCAACCAATTTATTGGCAAGTTTTGACTCTGACTTTCAAACCTATGGCTTTTGTTATACAGGTTCTAGCTAATAATCTTGTCATCAGCATCTTCAAGGCCATGTCAAAATATAGTGACAGGATTAAGCTAATATTCAGGTCGTATTAGGACAGGTTTGATGTTTTTTGTTTGTATTTTTAAAAATAAACCCGCTATAATTAAAACATTGTAATGATATTCTTTAGAATGTGTAATGGATGTCCGCTCTCATTAGCAAAGCAGGGAACATTCATATTGATGTTTAGTATTTGA